>NC_080187.1:136012666-136315060 GCF_030028045.1 Hippopotamus amphibius kiboko
ACTTGTTTAATGTCTCCTTCCAAGGATGCTGTTATGGTTACCCGTGCTCATGTAACTTGTAGCTTAAAACAAAAACAGGCATTTACTTGGCTCACAGATATGCAACTTGGGGCAGGCTCACCAGCCCGTGTCAGGTCCCCACAGGGCCCGTTGTGTTAGTGCACGGGGGGTCTGAAGGGTTAGCTTCCAAGGTGGCTCACTCACAGCTGGCAAGTTGATGCTGGGGAACCAAGTCAGGGCTGTTGGCTAGGAGCCCCTAGTCCTCTCCATAGGGGCCTCTCCAGGCAGCCAGTGGGTTTCCTCACAACATGGTAGCTGGTTTCCAAGGGATAGGAGGGAGAAGTGGTCAGTCTTTTATGACCTGACTGTTATGGGTTTAACTGTATTCCATAGCAAAAAATGTACTGGAGTCTTAACCACCAGTTCCTCAGAACTTATTTAGGCTCTTGGCAAATATAGTCAAGTTAAGATGAGGTTATTCGGGTGGATTTGAATTCAACATGACTGGCATCCTCATAAAAAGGGGACATTGGACAGGGACTCCGATGTGCACAAAGAGAAGACAATGTGAAGACGCACAGGGAAAATGTGAAGATAAAGGCTGAGATTGGAGGGACGCATCTACAAGCTAAAGGTGGGCAGCAAACCAGCAGACACGAGGAGGGAGGAGGAGATCTCTCCCAAAGTTCTCAGAAGGAACCAACCCAAGCCTGCACTCTATCTTGGACTTCTAATCTCCAGGGAGTGCATGTCTAACAGTTTGTGATACTTCATTACACCAGCATTACTATTGGCCAAAGCAGTCACAGAGCCAGCCCAGATTCAAATATAATCTCAGTGTTAAAAAATTATTGGCCATCATGAAGCCATCACAGATACTGGATCAAAGGTTGTGGCTAGCTTGCTTTCTACTCTTTTACCAGTGTCTAATATGTAAGTGGTATACAATAAATACTTGTTGAAAGAATGAAAATGAAGAAAGCTTCAATGTTTTGTTTTTCTGGCTCAAATTGGTCTAAAGCTGCCCTTCTTAGCATAACATTTCTTTGTGGAAAATCCTAACTTTCATTAAATAGACAAAATGGTACCCTTGTGATCAATGGGAGATGCTTCATGTCTGCATTCCAAATCACAGTGTTTCAGAGAAATGTGTGACTTTCCATTCTCTGAGCCCTTAGCCACTGTGTGTGTGTATATATATACATATAGGAAAGGGGACTCAGAGCCTGGTTCAAGCTCTAAAGATTGAGAAACTGTCAAATAATCAGACTTGCACTATATTTATAGTTCTTTTTGCATTCATGACACCAAGGAACCTGTGTATCCACTTGAGAAGGTCTAACTGGAAAGCCAAGCCTCCGTGTCTACAACCATGCCAAACAAGGTCACATTCAGCTGAGACCTCCTCGTGATGGGACTCAGAACTAACCTCTATGCTCCACAGTTCCCAGAATTACAAAAAAAAAAAAAAAGAATCATGATAATAAGAAAAATAAGAAGAAGAAGAAATAGAAGAAAAAGGAGAAGAAGCAGGAGAAGAGGAAAAGAGAAGGAAGAAAGGGGAAAGGAGAAGAACTAGAAGCAGGAGAACAGTTACCATTACCAACTCTACCACCTACCTGATAGTTTATGTATGTTGCATTATTTAATTACCATGAAATGTCTATATCATAGGCATACTTCTCCCTGTTGTACAGCAGAGGAAACTGAGGCTCAGAGGAGTTACAAGACTTGCATCCAGAACACATGCTAGAGAATGGTGAGACTGAGATTCAAATTCAAATTCAAACAACTCCAAATCTGTGTTTCTCACCACTACACAGCCACCCAGGCAAAGTGGATGAACTAAACTTAACACCATAGGGTGCTGTGCAAAATGGGATGCCCCAAAGAAAGCAACACAAAAGTCACCTTGTAGTGTAGCAACAGTGATGGAAAAAGTGATGGGAAACCTGGGACTTGCATCCTTGTTCTTTATTTGGAGACACCCTAACTTATCAGAGAACAAATTTTCCCCAAAGCACATGAAATCCCACTGTATGATTTCATGTCAATTCACACGCACACTTCCTCACTCAGTGCTATTCCTCTTAAATATACCATCGGCACTTTCTTAATAACTGTGGTCTCCTGGGGAAATCATGTGAAATGTATCCGTTTCTATTTAAGACAGACAAAGGCAGGAGGAGAAAGGGGGACCCTGGCATTCTAGTAGGCCGCCTGCCGCCTTTTCCTGGCCAGCGTTGCTGGACACAATGGTTCAGGTCCGAGAAACGGTATTCATCATGCTGCCCTTGGCTTTCTCGGCTTGATACTTGAGGCCTAGCAGTCTGGAGGAAGAAGGAAGCGGGGAGAGGGAGGGATGGGAGACAGGAGGGCATCACTGATAAGAACAAAGGCCCAGCAAACTCCGGAAGCCCATGCAGCAAGCAGCCAAGAGGAGCTGACTTCCAGCAACATGAAAAGACGAGTGAGGAGAGGGTTACGGGAACTTCCTTTCCTTGCGGTGTGGCCGGGTCATTATGGTGTTGTGGTTACACAGCAAAGACTCACTAAAACAATAAATAAACCACAATCACTGTAGCTAGGAGTTCTCTTTTCCTGAAAGAAGCTGGGTGCCTGTCTGCTGCCACTGACCAGCCGTTCTCCGGGTATATGGCAAGATGAATTTAGAACAGCCAACAAGAGCAGAAATCCCTTATACTCTGCTATATTGTAAGAGATGAGGGTGAAGAGAGGTGCAGGTGTTTAAGTATTCAAGAAAAAGCATGGCCCTTGGATCTTTCTGGATAATAATGAGGTCTCAATTTAGAGTGAAATTCCATCTTCAGAGCACAATTGTCTTTGGGATCTATTGAAATGTCCTATTCCATGCTCTCACTCAAGAATACCTGGCTGCATTTTTGAAATGCTTCCCTCCCTTGGTGGTCCATGCATTTGAATTAATGAAAAAGGCAGAAGTGAAGTGCAGGTAATTCAATATAACCAGTAGGCACTTTAAAATTCCTTACTTCTCTAGGACCTTTTTCTTAAATTTATCTAAAATGCCAAACAGCCTCGTCTAGGATAGATAAAAATAGCCCTATAATTTCAACAATACAAGATTATAGGAGGATTTAATTCTAAATTGTCCATTTCTAAAATGTAAATCTGATCAAACTATAGGTCATCCAAGCTCTTCCTCAATTATAATATAAATGTAGTGGCAAACACACTTGTTATTCCAAATCTTCAAATCACGATTTTTCCCCAGTCAGTGCCAAGTGATATCCAAACTTTTCAGCTTGTCCTTGAGGAACTTTCAAGTGCAAGTTTCAGCCTGTCCCAGCTCTCAAGTCTTTTCCCAAAGGCAGTCACAGAAGCTAATGTGGATACCTCACTGTCTCCAAATAGGCCAAGCGTGTCTGCCCTTGGTGGAGCTGCCTTCACCCCATGCCCCATCTATACCACTCTACCCCATGGTGCTGCCCAAGGGTTAAGAACATGAATGTGGGCATCAGGCAGACCTGGAGTTAAATGTCTGTCCCACTACTTATCAGCGAGGTGATCTCGGGCACTGACTCAATTCAAAATGATAATAAGAGTATTTACGTCAGAGATTTCTTGCAAGGATTCAATGAGAAAAAAAAAGTACAAAGTCAGCAGAGCGCTTGGTGTAAAGTAAGGACTGAATAAAACGTTATTGTCGCTACAAACGTGAATACCTGCAGTTGTCAAAACTCTTCAATCCAATCAAGACCCAAATGCAACCTCCAAGATTACTCCAGTTAGAAGCAACCTCTTTCCCCTCTGAACTCCTAAATGACATCTCACACAGAGTTTTATAATGTCATTATTTCAGTACAAAAATAAAAATATCTAATGCTTATAGGTGTGTTAATCAAGACTCTAAGCACTTTATATACATGTGTTCACATTTACTCTCCCCTAAAACGCTGTGAGCCGTGTACTGTTATTATCCCCGTTTTACAGGTGAGATACAGTGAGATCAAGTCATGTGTCTCAAGGTTACACAGCTATTTAAAGGTGACCCTGGGATGTAAAGCCAGCCAGGTAGGCTCCAGGGGCTGTGCTCTGAATGATCGTATCAGGGTCAGAGTGACTGCGGCAGCCACCTCACTGGCCGCACTCCAGTCCCGGCCCTATAATCTTCCCCCAGCGGAAAGAAAATGAAGTTGAAGGTCATAGACTTGGCCTCAAACTGCATTTTAGCCACTCGATAGCTGTGTGATCTTGGGCAAATCATTTAATATCCCAATTTTTTTTTCAAATTTAAATTTCACTTGCAAATCTGGAAAGTGAAAATTCTTAAAGGATTAGGAATAATATATATCAGGCACTTAGTATCCACCATATGGCAGGTACTCAACTAATATATTTTGTTAACATGTTTAAAGACTGTAGGTAGCAGAAATCACATTTTTATACAGTTTCTTTGTTCCTCTGAATCTCAGCAAGAATCCCACATATTCCTTTATGCAGAAGAACCACTTGGCGTATATTTAAGGCCTGAATAAGTCAATGCATAGATAAATGCCCGAGTGACATAAGTGAATAGCTCTAGGAGAACATGGAAAATGGTGAACTCAGCTGAACTTGTACTAAAAACCTTATTAATAAAACAGCAAACTTTCTTTCATGTTGCAGTGACATTTAGAGTTTCCCCTAACATAACAAATGATCTCTCCAACCCTAAGGCTGCCCTAGTTCAAGGCCAGGGTCCAATCTGAGGTTCAGGCAAAGGTAAACAGCACCACCTACTGAGCTGTGATTTTCCATATTCCAGAAGGCCAGGATGGGAGCTATGTCCAAACCACACCACAGCACTTAACTCCGAGTTTAAACAGAGCTTAAGTGAAAGTTACATGATTGTGAAAAAGACAATGTCTCCAGGAAGCAAAGGATTATTTTGCTTACTCTGACTTCTACTCTCTGATGGGCTGTTGTCAAAGTGTTTCAGTGACTCTGGGAGGCAGGCAGCCCAGTGGCTCTTAATCAGTGAGGGACCACATGGGAGTTTTTCAACACTCTTTTTCTGCATAATTCGGATGCACTTTATTAAGAAGTGTAACTTTGTACAAACACTGTCCAAGGTCACTGAGCCTTTTCTGAGGACTGTGGGCATTTAACCAAAACATTCAGCAACATGACAGCCTTGGATAAAGAGACAAGGACACCATTGTTTGGAAGCCTCTCCTCGATGAATCAGAAACAAGCAACATTTGATTTTGACTTAATAACCTGCTCATCTCTTCAACATCTGCCCACTTCCCTGCACATCATTAGTTAAGGGGAAGAGTGGAAGACCCCAAACTTTAAGATCGCTTTATGTTGGACTTGCTAACCCCAAATTCCCTGAAGCATCTGACCCAGCTCCTGGTGTATAGTAGATGCTTAATAAATGCGTGGTACAGGGATGAATGAAACTCACCAGCCACCTGGCCTGGATGTGGAAGGGGGCATCACTCCCTTGCCCACAAGCACTGCAGGTACCACGTGAGCAAATCCCCCAAGAATACCACCTGGCCTCCTTCTTTCAATATCTCAGTCTCTGGCTCCACTTTTCTGTCCCTACATTTTATGCAGTGTGATCCCAGTGACTACCACGTGTGATGCTTGGGAACCCAGATAATAAAGCCCTTAATTAAGGAAATCCCCAGGTAGGTCATTTCACTGATTTATTCCCAGTGTCGCAAAAAAGTTGTAGAACATAGTAGGCCCTCAATGAATATTTGTAGAATGAGTAAGTGAATAGATGATATAAATACTAGCAAGGAGAGACTTCACAGAAGGAAGGACAAGGAAGAGACGGGAGCAGATTGATGGAGGGGAGGAGGAAGGAGAGGAAGGAGAAGGATGGGCCTCTGGAGAGAAGGGAGGCAGGGCTGATGGAACAGGAAAAGCCAGTACATGTGTCTCCAGCTCAGCCAGGAGAAATTCTCATCCCTACCACCTCTGTTTCTCTACCAGTCCTGGCCACCCCTTAGCTCTTTCCCCAAGCCTGCCCTGGATCTGCATCTTTAGAGGAGCCCCGCACAGAGGACTAGGGACCAACCATTCCCTCCAGACCAACCACCCTACGGCTAAAGCCCTGCTTTCCAGATAGCCATGCTTTCTCCACCTCAAAGCCTGAAAGGTCTCTCCCATAACAAGCTTTGCAGCCTCATCTGTGTCTTTCCACGCCTTCTGCTCTGTCCGGAGGTCTGTCTGTCCCGTGCTTTTTTCCTGCTCTCCTTGTGTGTCTCTCTTTCCCTGCCTCCCTCTATGTTTCTCTTTCCCTCCGAATATGTATGTGTCTGTATATTTCTTCCCTGTTTCACTCTGTATATTTCTCTCTCTGTCCCGACCTCTCTCTCTCAGTCACTATGTCTCGGTCTCTATCTCTCTCTGCCTCTCTCTCTTCCTTTTGTGTATATATCTCTGTCTCTCTCTGTCTCGTTGTCTCTTTCACTCTCTGCTTGCTCTTTATGTATGTCCTAGTGGTATCTTAAATATAAAACAACTGTGTCTTTCCTTCCCATACCTCCCCTCATCCCAGACTGAGATCCCTGGTCCAGGCTTTCTACACCACTTATTTAAACCACGGGATTGCAGAGTTCTTCACAGTGACGGCCACTGTCTAGGGGAACATACATCACCATCCTCTCAGCTTTGATAACCACTGAAGGCCTGAAATACAATGTTCTGTAAACATGTTACCTCACTGACTCTCCCTGGGATGTCCAGAGAAGTCATCGGTTCCTGGGTCATTTGGAAACTCCCTAAACTGTGTCCACTGGAGTGGCATGGGCTCTGCAACGGGGGATGAGAGGGAGCCTGAGAGAGAAGGAAGGTTTAGGAAGATTTTGTCTGGGTGCCCTCCTGTGACACAGTCCACGTCTCAGCGCGCTGACAGATAACTGGCAGCTCTCTCTCCCTGGAACTCGGCTTACCAGACTGAGCCACCCAGACAGCAGTTTAACCCGAGGGTCAGAGGGCATCCAGGCGTTATCTACCAACTGGCTGCCTTCCTCTGCCTCGCTGAGTTCTGCCTTCCTGTATAGACACTGACAGGAGGGGCCCAGCCTCGGGGGCTCCCCGCCAGGATTTAGAGATGCGAAGAGCTTTTCCAACCCTCACCCTAATTTTTAAATGAATGAAACAACACAGATTCCTTATTAATAACATATACCGGAGGGTACGTCCTGAGACCCAGGAGATGACAGTGACAGCTCATCAATTTGGGTTGTGCATCTCACACACACACACACACACACATACACACACACCGTGTGCATATCAAAGCCATCTTGTGAATCCTCAGTTGGTTAAAGACGAGGATTGAAACGAATCTTAATAACCAGAAAATAACTAAGATGTTACAATCTAACATCTTGATTGTACTAGATTTCAAAGGGCAGCAAGATGTGCTGAAATGCACATATCTAATCACCAGTGGAATTAACAGATTTGCCAAAGTTATGCTTGAGAACATTATGTGTAGCTGTAACACAGCATAATCAAATTCCCATTTAATTTTATTAATGCTAAAATTCAGACTGTTTGCACATGACCCTTTTTTCTCTTTTTAATTTGGGGTTCTTGAAAAAGCACATTTTGAAATGCTTTCTTTCTCCTCGATATTTTTAAAGCAGGATCACATGCTTTCAGGGCACAGGATTCACTTGAGTAAGAGCGTTTCTCCTCTGTTTTTTACCCTTGATCTCACAAACGAACTCAGGTCTGTGGAAACCAAGTTGGGAAGCTACAAAAGCCTCAAGCTCCTGGACCAGGAACTTGTGGCATGCATTCTTTTGGCTGTTTTTCTTTCCTTTTCCTCTATCTGCCCACCACTCCCAGTCTGACTGTCAGCAATGTTTACACGTTCAACCCATTGTCCTTCGCCTGCTGGCAGGGGCCCGCACTGTTTACCTCTCCCTCTGCAGCTGGCCTGGGCTTGCAGCTCAGAAGTACAAATCCCAGAATACTCCTGTCACTCACCTGGGCCCTTCCAGGACCAAAATCCTATTTCCACTATGCATCATGTTCACCCCGACTGGGGGGGTGGGATAGACACATAGCAAAGTGTGATTTTGAAAACAAGGACTCACGTGGTAAAAATGGCATCAGGATTTTCTTTTTTAAAAAATAGAAAGAAGGGATAGGAATTTGAGTAACAAATAATTCAACGGCATGGCAGCGGTTTTATTTAATGTCCACTGGAGTCAGGCACCTAGAAATCAACATATTAACCCATTTATTCTGACTGGGCTTAACATTCAGGTCACTGGTTATGTGGGGTAAGTGAGGGATTCGGAGGAGGGAGGTAGGGGATAGAAACACGAAAGGAGAAAAAAGACCAGTCTTACTTAGATTACCTGGCAGAATTTGAAACATCACATATAAAAAATAACTTCACAATGGTCACACTTTGAGAAATGCCATTCTTCCTCTTCACTGGAGAACTGTGGCTTGGAGAAAGAAGGTTTGGGTTCAAGTCTGTTTTTATCACTTTATAGCTGTGACACCGTACTCGAGGAACCTAGTCTCTCTGAGCCTTGAAAACGGCCTCTGTGCAATGGTAATGATTATAATGCCAATTCACTAGAATTACTTCAATGACTTATTGAGAAGCAGAGTGTATAACTTACTACTCTAAAAAATAAAAAGCCATACATATAAGAAACTATTAATATATAATGCTATTTATTAACATAATTCTGGATAAATTTACTTTTTTTTCCACGTTTAAAAAAACAGTATGTCTAAATGCTCTTCTTTTCTGTATAATGCCTACACAAGTGTCCTTTTTATTTGTGCAACCATCTGTTTGGGCCTGAGACTTTAGGCAATGTCTTATTTATTGGAAGACAAAAAAATATTACTGGGATTTGGGAATGTGCTTGTACTTCACAGTTATCCAGGCCTGAGCTGCAATCCCAGCCCAGCTACCAACAAACTCTGTGACCTTGGCTATTCCGCCTAAATTCTCCATGTGTCTGTTACCTCAAAAGGAAAGGAAGAGATGATATGCAGTGCTTGATTGCGGGGGGGGGGGGTTATAGATGATGTAAAAGAAAGCTGAGACATGGAGACATTTTATGTTGGTCAAGAGCCATATAGATATTAGCATTAGACACCAAATTCAAGTTGGCTCAAGGGAATTTGTTGCCTCAAATCCCTTGAAAGTGCAAGTTTTGACACAATTCCACCCCCAGTCTCAAGCCCTACCGTCGGGTCTTCATCTCTAAGCCTTGACCCTCATAGTGCATTGGTCTCATTCTTTTCTGCTATAGATGGTTTCTTCCTTATGGCCAGAGGCAGATGGCAAAGAGAAGAGTCTTGCATGCATATTTCATAACCCACTTAGAGGAAGAGAACATTGTTTTTCACACATACATACAGACACACACACACACACGCATTCATATCTATACCATCCATCTACAGATAGATTTCTATAGATTAGATAGATAGATGATAGATAGATGATAGATATAGATAAATGATAGATAGATGATAGATAGATGATAGATAGAAAATAGATGATAGATGATAGATAGATGATAGATAGAAAATAGATGATAGATGATAGATAGATAGATAGATAGATAGATAGATAGATAGATAGATGATGATAGATAGATAGATGACAGATAGATGATAGATAGAAAATAGATGATAGATAGATAATAGATAGATTAGATAGATAGGTAGGTAGATAGGTAGATAGATAGATAGATGATAGATAGATAGATGATAGATAGATAGAGGATAGGTAGATAAACAAAGAGAGAGAGGGAGAATATCTTGAGTGCTATGCCCATTGCTTTGACCTGGAACTGGGCAGACTGCTGTGATGAAGGGTCCCATTGAGTCTTATACATTGAGAGAAGAGTCGGTTCTCCCCTAGGGGAAGGGATATCCAGCAGACAAAAGCAATACACATCCCCTAACCTCACCCCACGGCCACTCAGCATCCATGTACCTGCCATTTTCCTTTATACTTATTTAAAATCATTTTCTTGATGACATGAACAACTGCAACCCACTCACCTCCTTTCCAAAAGGAGTCTGAGTAAAGGTCCATCCACACACTTCATCTTGATCTAACTACAGACTCTCTGGGTGACATGCATTCTTCTCAGTTGGATCCAAATGTGGAGGCCTCCAGTCTGGTAATCTGGGATAAATGCAGATAAAATCCCTATTGGGAGAAGGGAAACAGTATCTTGTAATCATCAGTGCATTAGGACACCACAGTTCCAAACGCTTACCCCTAGAACCTGCAGATGAGGCCTTAGTCAGGCAATCAGTTGCCCCTAGATCGTGGGGAGGATCACAGGAATTCATCGCCCTCTGTGGCTGCACCTGAGAAGGATAAGAGGGATCAGCCCCCTTTGGGGGCTGAATCACTTTAGCAGCAGCCGCTTCCATTTACTTAAGTTACCAGGACTGGGAGATTACTTTAGAAATGGAGCAATAGCAAGTCACCTTTGCTATTGGACTCAGTTGCTGAGCTTGCACTTTTTGTGGAAACACAGTGCCTTAGCTTGATTTCTGGACTCTTCCTGTTCTAATAAGTAACACTAAAAATCTTGTTGAATCACGTTTCTTGAATAAGGAGCCCACCTTTGCACATGTGTCTCCTAGCAACGTATTTGATGCTCTGGCAATTCCTCTAGCCTTCGGCTCACTGACTTCCCTTGTGGCTTGAGTCTCAGGGTAATGTAAAATGTCACCTTTGGGGGATGATGCAGGGCTAGTCACTACCCTTTGTTCTCTCTCCTCCTCCTGGCTGGATCTGGTGGCCAGCACTTTATAGGTAGGGAGTGCATACCAGCCGATAAATTTGGGGAAATACATGGAGATCAGGCTTCCCAAAATTCTTTCTGCGGTGTGTCAACTCACCTAGACTGAACCATGTTTCCCAGAATTCCATGACTTGTAAGTTTCCTTTAGGGGTGGGCCCCAAGAGAGTTTCTGGTGCCAGATTAGAAGTGAAGCAGTGGCCATCCTGTAGCTCACACACGTGGTCGCTGACCGACTGACCCTCCCTATTTGGCGTGAGGCAGTAGCCAGTCCTGCAACAAGTTCAGCTTCCTCATGAATCCTCCGGGAGCTTCTCTGATTCCTGGGCTGTGTGCATGTTTAGCTCTACGATGTAAGACCCATCTTCCGCAGGACACCACATCCAGACCCACAGCAAGGGCAGAAGCAACCAGACTCACACAGGTTATAATCCACCCTCATGGGCTCTGGCTCATATTTGTGGGTTCCTGCTTGGTTCGGCTTCCCCTCGTCTTGCATCCACCTGTCCCTCTTCTTTCCCTCCCTGTCCCATGGTGTTCAAGCTCCAGCAGTAGACAAGAAGTCTAAAGCCTTACAGAGATCACAACTATGGATGGCCATATCACTGTATGCTTATCTACAGGTGTATATCTATACCTATTTATCTATCTGTCTTAGTGATTCTACTTCCCTGATTGAACCCGACAGATTCACTTTTCCATTCTTTTTCCTGATTCCTTGTCTTTGATCACCTTTAACCCTGGGCTGAAATGTTGGCTTCTACAATTCCAAAGATGCCTGATTACCTGAGCTCCATTCATCTTGTTTGCTATTCAGAGCACAGTGAGCCTCATTTATAACTCTGAACCCACTTGCCCTCTGCCCCCAGAGCACTGACCGATGGGATTCTTCCATACACCTGGAGAAGGCGGCCATTGTTAGTCAGAGATCTACATCCTTCCAGATTACCTGGTTCTTTGAATTCCATTATTCCTAGCCATAAGTGTTCGCACCAATGGCAACAATGTCTAGGTACTTGTATTAAAGTACAAGTGGTTGTTCTCACCAAGTAGAATAATGGGAAACTCCCAGTTAGTATTTTTCCAATTTCTCCTGGTGGGAGTTACAGGGGAGTAATGAGGATCTCTAGCTATTCCAGAAAATGTGTCCTTTTTCTGTCAGGGTTCCCACAGTAAGGAGTTTCAATGCTCATCCTAACCAATGTCACAGCCACACTGAGAAGCCACATTTATTGTTAACCACTCAACGGATCACTTTTGAATGAGTTGGGTTTTCAACTTCTGGATGAACAATTTCAACACGAATGGCCTTTTAAGATGTGTAGTCTTTCCAATTCAGTCTTAAGAGAAGATGCTCAGGTAGTTGTTCTGAATGTTTTGTTTTCCATCATAGCACAAGTTTTCAATTCCCCATTACGACCACTGCTTGAAATGTTTAGACTTTATTAATGACACTGAGTTCAAATTACTAAAGCAGCAAGCTATAGGGGGAATCTGTAGGAATCGAGGAATATACAGTTGTTGTCTACAAAAGGGGATGATTTAACCTCACCTTTGGGTTAGTAACTGACCTCAGGACCCATACATTAAGTTGAACCACATGAAATTGCCTTTTTTGGGAGTAAAGAATCATATGTTGGCAATCACATTTGTTAACCAAATAGAAGGTCTTTTAACCCATGTCTATAATTTGAATATTTATAAGTATATGAAACAAGGAAACAACAAAAAATTAAGCTCAGAACTTACTTGATTGAAGAAAATATTTATGGAGAACAAACGCATCTCTACTACTAAGCAGATAATTTAGGGAGGATACTGATAACAATATAAACACACAGACACGCACACACACACACACACACACACATTTTTATTCCCAGATGCCAAGACTAATTGTGAGGAAATTAAGAAAGAGTTTATTCCAGATTTTCAGTAAATTAATTTAACCTCAACATTAGTCTATTTCTTGAGAAATTCACCTGCTTAACTGTAAAGCATGTTCTCATTATACTTGCTAATAATCTAGCTATCAGGGTTACCAAAGAGACAATTATATGAAGGTTCTGACCACCCATACCACTGGAAGTCATAATAATTACAGCCCCCCTTTATATTATTTTAAATGTATATTTTTAAAATCTGAATTTAGAGTGTAAGTGTTATTGTCTGTTTCTCTCCCATCCGAACTCTGTATCCAACTTAATGCAGCATGTATTGTCAACTAACCATTGCTTCACTCCAAGTTCATCCTTCTAAGTTAAATGGAATGGATGGTAATGGAATGGATGAAGCCGGCAAAGAGACCTCAGTTATGATGCTAGAATTACATGATGCATTCTAAACAGCTGCTGCGTGTATAATGGGCAAGGTTTTTTTTTTTTTTCAAAAGAGAGAGAAAATAAAAAGAAGAAAATGATTCCATAGCCATAGGTTCTAAAAGAAATTCCTGAATCAGAATAACCAAAAGCCATTTGTATCTTCAACTGTCATGATGGAGAGGCTCACACAAAACATAGGGAAGTCTGGTAGTGGAGCTAGTGGGGAGGAGAAAGAGGAAAAGAAAGAGGAAGTGGAAAAAGAGGAGAGGGGATAGAGAAAGAGGAGGAGGAGGAAAAGGAGGAAAAGGAAGATGAGGAGGAGCAGAAGCCTCAGCTTAGCTGGACTTCAGCCAGGAGCCTGGATATTTTAGGACATGATCTCATTTCCTAGGGAGGGGGCTACTGATTTCCAGGTGGCATCTCAGGATGCCACCATGTCAAATTCTCCAGCCAAGCAAGCTTGGATTTAGGGTAGTGCCCCTGGGCCAAGAGATCTATGGAAGTGCATGTATGTGTGGCAGAGAGTTAGCTAGAGTAACTGAGGAGAGTGTCATCGTAGTTTTGGGAAACTGGGCAAGATAGAGACAAGGAAACTGAGGCAGGAGCACAAGAGACATGTCTGTGGGTTTCTGTGACCAACCAGTTGTCACTAAGTAAAGGACTAGCATGATGTAATAAAAATAACGTTATTTTCACACTTCATTCCACCAACCATTGCCTTTCAAAAATACTCTGTGGTACCAGGTTCCCCCACATCCTTAGAAGAAATCCAGGGCAGGGCTCATGATTTTTCTAGCCACTCCCCAAAAGCATTCTTCTGTCACATTACTCACTAAAACAGTCAGTTAGTAATTAGCTGGTCCAATATAATAATCAATATTTTGAACTTCATCAAAACCAAAGCTTCTCCACTCCCCTGGGCTGCAGCTTGAAGTTAATAAGGTGGTGTGTGATCAGCTTCTTCCCTCTGCCAGCTCCTCCCCTCTCCACCGTGGGGTAAGATTCCAGTCCCCCCAGCTGCCTGCAGGTAACTCCCCACTGACTGGCTTTCACCTGCCCCCGAGTGCCTGCTGTCTGTTGGAGAAGGGCCACATCCCAAAGCTCTCTACTTTACTGCCCTAGCTACTAAGGCCAGACTCACACCCTCAAGATTTTTCTTTTAGTTGCATCAGACAACATAGGCTTCAGGCATGCATGTCAAATTCTCCAAGAGATCTTTACTCATTCACCCAGCTCGATCCTCTAAAGACAGCCAGACCATGCTCACCCATCTTAAATTTCTCCTGTCCCAGCCTGTCCAACCTCTTTTATAAACAGGGCAGAATAGACAGTTACAGTCCCCAAAACAGTACTCACCTTCCTCCTTTAGTAATCTGTCTTAGGAGCTCTAGAACTGTTACTGACCAGGGTTCTTGGCCTCTTTAATCAATAGAAATTGATAAGAGGCCAGCCAAGATATTCAGGCAAGGCTTTATTGGGGCTCCTGCTGCAGCAGTGGAGAGCAAAAACAAGTAAGTTTCCCTTGCTAGCTCGTCTAAGCGGAGATGAGCTTGTTCCTTACATGGGGTGAGGGTAGGGGAGTGTCCAGGAGTCTGGCTGGAGGGGTGGCTCAGGTGGTTTGCCCACCCCTTTGATGGTGTTGAGAGCAGAGGGCCTGCACAGTACCCTGCTCTTGCTCCTGACGCCCTGTTTTTGCTTCCCGCTTTTCAGAAGAGGCAGTTGGGTTTTTTTTTTGGTCTTTTTGTATCCTGTTATCCATAATTTACCCCAACTGCACCTGTAAACAGTTATTTTTAGTCCCTTATAGTTTCTTTGAATTTGTTTGTCCAGGTGCAAGCCCTGCAGCAAAGGGTCCCAGGTCCCAGGTCCCAGGTCCCAGCCTGTCTCAGAACCAAGCTTTGGAATAAGGAATAACTCGCACCCAGGATTGAGACTATACCATTTTATCAGCCTGAAGTCTGGACTCATTTGTAAATGTGAAGGTGGATATACTACCCAGCCCATACCTGTCTGTGCATTAAATGAAGTTTTATATCCTCCTTTTAATACCTGAAAATATTCTTATTCCATGGTCCCTTTTGAGGAAGCATTTGGTGCAATATAAAATTCTATCACATTTACTTTTAATGACCCAATTATGGCATTTGAGCCCCTGCAGGCCTGACTGTTAAAAATTAATATCCCTCTAAGTGCCCTCCAGTTATTTCTGGGGGCCCCTTGAACCACTCTGTGTTCTGCAGTCTCTATACCACACCAGGCCTGCTCCCCGTTCCTCTCCCAGCTGTCCATACCTGCTGTCCACAAGGCCTCAGCGTGATTATTTCTGCTCATCCTGGGACCTAGACAAAGGATGCCAGATGCTCTGGAAGCATCTAGCCTTTGGTTGCCAAACATTGCTGTGTTCTTGAGACAGGCTTGGACTTGGGACCTGGGACCCTTTGCTGCAATGCTTGCTCTTGGACAAATGTCTCCTGGAGCAGCAAAGAAACTATAAGGGGCTAAAAATAACTGCCTGCTTGAGCAGTTGGGGCAAATTATGGACAATAAGATACAAAGAGACCAAAAAGCCCAACTGCCACTTCTGAAGAGCAGGGAGCAAACGCAGGATACTGGGCATGCCCCCTGCACATGACACCACAAAGGGGTAGGCAAACCAACTAAGCCATCCCTTGGGCCTGACACCTGGACCCGCCCCCATCCTCACCCCATGTAAGGAACCAGCTCACTCCCCTTCAGGAGCAAACTACCAAGGGAACCTGTTACTTATTCTCACTCCCCCCTCTGCTGCATCAGGGGCCCCAGTAAAGCCTTGCCTGAATTTCTTGTCTAGCCTCTGATCCATCTCTATTGATTAAGGAGGCCAAGAACCCTGGTCAGTAACATTCTGAGCAGAGATGGGGGAACAGCTTCTCTCTGACTAGCCACCAACTATTTTGGTTCAGAGTAGCCCGGCTTCTGCCCCCCCAAATCTCCCCTAAACAATTCAAGCCATGGCCCTTGTCTGAAATCTTCTGAACTATTTCATCAAACACAGTTCCTTCAGTTACTCCCTTTGTTGTCTTCTAACCGAGAGGGCTCAAATCTGGCTCTGGAGGCAGGACCAGTGTCAGGATTTCGGATGGGGTGACCTGAAATGTATGGGCTAGGGAACAAATGCTAAATTGGCTTTGGAAGATGAAACGGGCCTGAAAATGGACTAGGACCAGGGGCGTCTCAGCAATTGTGATCAAGTCAGCCAGTAATTAAGAGGACCTTTCCCTGTTAGCAGGCATGGGTGAAGCAGTCCCCCACCCCTGCATTTTTTGTGCCATCCTAGAAAGAGGAGATACCCCAAAACTGGTGTACATTCAGATATCTCACATCTGGGTATAGGGGCATTTGTATTGAGATTCAGTTCATTTTAGAAACATAAAATGTGGCAATTCCGACTCACGTATCCCAGAAAGGAGGTACCATTATCAGACCCTTTTTTGGATAAAGAAGCTGAAGCATGGAGAGTGAGTCGTGCAGCCAGCACATGGCTGGCCTGGGATTTGAACGCTTGCAGCCTGACTCTTAATGTCCTCTTCAGTAAAATGGTCAACTACTGTGCTGTTCATCAGGGATGAAAAGATAACCAGAGGATTCTTACCTTTGAGTTCACTGTCTAGTGCACTCATATTTTTCTACTACTGGAGGGTGATTTATTGGAAACACACAAAAATCTTAATGGATAAGAAACAAAAATACGACCTTGTCCAAGTTAGGTCACATGGGATTCTCGCAGAAAAGCTGCCCAGTAACCAGGACTGTTAAGGTGCTCTTATTTCGTTGTCTGTGACTTTTTTATCTAAGCTGAGGATGGCCTCAATCTATCAGAAATGCTGCCCTGGGAGAATTTCTAATAACCACCAGCACAAGAGCCAGTTAGGTGAGCCTCAATGTGAGTTCAGTTGGAAATATTTTATTTTAGCCCAAGGCCAAAAGATGTGTCGCCACTCATGGCCCTTCTCCTTATCAAACACCCAATAAAACTGATATTTAATGTCATATAATCACTTGGATAATTAACCTCTAATTGAGATTGCTTAATTCTGAACCCTACTTAATGCTGTTTCAAACATATTAACTTATCTTGTCCAAAGTCTAGACCCAAGAGTAAAAATATTCAGCCCTACTTGGCATCTTACAGAAGAGAGGAGGCACTGTTTCTCCCACCATAAATAACTCTCTAACCCCCAAAGAGGAAGCTTGGGGAGGTTTCCCTACAGCTTGGGGACAGAGAGCTCAATTAGAGGATGTCCCAGCACCATCTAGGCCCAGGCTACAAGCCTGTGGTAAGACTGACTGAACTCTCCGCTACCCTCCCCGGAAGAGGAGCTTCTCTAAAGGCTGCCATTGCCTCCCATTCTCTACTTAACCAACCGAAGTCTGGGCTGCTGAACCTCTTCAGCAGCCGGGAGCCCTAATCCTGACCTGGTGCATGGAATGCGTGGAGCTCTTGAGTCCCGAGCAGGAGTTCTGAGGGTGTGGGGCTGCAGCATGCTGTGTAGTCCATGAGGATCTGGGGTCCTGACTTGAAGTAAATGACTAGGAGAGTCAGCGTGATTATACCTGAGGACTTTAGGGTTCATGTGCTCTTCGCAGTTGTATTTAAGCCTCTGGCCATAGTACCTTACATGGCTGTGCTTCTGTTCATCTACTCCGGCTCTCTCACTCTCTCACTCGTTTATTTGGTATTTCTCCTCCGTTCTAGGCTGATACAAAAATGTGCACTTGACATGCCATGGAAGAAAATGGCACCCTCAAAAATGAAAAGTTCTGTGCAGCTGAAATGAGGAGGCATGGAGTAAGGAAAGGGGAATTGGGAATGAGAGGTCGGGACCAAGTTGGACATTTTTGGAGACAGTGGGGAACCCTTGGGGATGACATTGGTCTAGAAAAATGCCCAGCATTGTTCTTCTGTGTTCAACACAACCTATTAAAATTGTAAAAGTTTGGTTTGACTCTACACAAGAATAGCAGATCAGTTCATACCTGAGAAGCACTTATTTCTAATTTTTAAATACGATGGATGTCGTTTTAGAGATCACTAGATATACGTGGTAGTTTGATGTGTCCTTTTGACTAGGCTATCATCCCAGTTATTCAATGAAACTCTTTTTGGATGTTGCTGTGAAGGTATTTTGCAGATGTGATTAATATCTATAGTCAATTGACTTTATGTAAAAGAGTTTGTCCTGGATAATGTAGGTAGAACTGATCCTATCAGTTGAAAGGCCTTAAGAGCAGAACTTTCTCCTTGGGGAAGAAGAAAGTCAGCTTGTGGACTGTGGAGTTTTCTGCCTACTCTTCCTGATGGCCTGCTATTCAAACTAGCCTAACCAGCTCTATCAATAGCATGAACCAATTTCATGCAATAAATCTCTTTATAGATGTGCATACTGTAGTGGTCCTGTTTCTCTGATGGAGCACCATCTGATACAATATGCATCAAATTAACTTTATTGTAAACTTGTATTGTGGCCTTGAATTTTTTGTATAATTCATTATCATTTTCTTTCTTCCTTCCTTCCTCCCTCCATTCTTCTTCTCCCTCCATTCTTCTTCTCCGTCCTCTTCCTCCTTCTTTTTCTTCTTCTTCTCTCTCTCGGTCTTCTTTTCCTGACCCTGTAGAAAAGTAACTCTTGAGAGGCAGGCCGTGTTCCTTTCTGGTCCCAAAGGATGTTCTTCATTAAACTACATGGAACAATCTTAAAAGGTCATTCCCAGCACATCCCAGGTCTTTCCATGATTACTTGCAGTTTAATGTGATCTCACAGTTATTCACCCAAAAATAGCAATATCAATCCAGCCCTCTCTTTGCCAAACTTCACAAGAAAAGAGGACAGAGAGGTTCTCACCTTTTCCAAGATCATCCTCACCCTTGAAGGACAGAGTCCACCTCCTGAGCCTCAGCCTAGTTCTGAGGGCCATGCTGAATGTGGCAGGTGTCTTGGGTGACCACCATCTGGGTCACCCTTGCTGGGCCTGGCCCAGCAGACCTACTCATGTCTCACCGGCATGATGATTAGAATTACTGCACATTAATAGACATCAGCCAGTCCAGCTGGGTCGTCAGATCTCGCCACTCCAGGCACAGACCATGAGCCTCATCCCAGAGTCCTCCTGCAAAGAGCCTGCCTGAGATTTTGGAACCATATCCCCTCAGTCCTAAAACCAGACTTCTATAAATCTAAGACACATATATTTTTACAATACAAAATTTCTGAAATCAGAATTCATCTTATCATTGATGAGTACACTTAGCCCTTTTTGTTTGTCTCCATTTTTTACTTTTGTTTTTATCCACTTGTTTTTCCACACCCCCCGCAAAAGAAAAAAATCTATTATCAAATTAGTTCATTTACAGTCAAAGGTGTCTAGGAATTGACACTTCTGCAAAAGATATGGGGTTCAGTAATGAGGGAGAGCCCTACCCCAGGGTCCCAGTAGCCCTGATATAAACAGCCACTAGCTTTGTGGGTTATTTTGATAAGCCCATCCCTGGTTGAGGTCCCCTCAGGTCCTCATTAACTCCAGGAAACTTTGACCTTAGACCAGCCCACAGCCTTGCAATTCCGCTGTCTCTATACTTGGATTTGACAAGCCTCATTTTGTTATTGTGTGTCAAACCACAGCCACATACCTAACACGAGTCTTATCTCAGAAGCTAGATTTGGGTATCACAGCAGAATCTCAACTGTCTTTACTGTTCTATCACAGGGGGTCTCACAGCACCCGCATGGACTCTTAGGCTGTCTAAGAGCCTTTGCTTATTGGCATTTCTATGGCTCTCTTACTTCACCTCCCAATATCAACTCCCTGAACCTCTCTGCTTTAGACAGTCACCATTCAGTAGGGATACAGTGACCACATAGACTGCTGTCTGAATTGGAACACTCTGAGAGTGAAAAGGAGAGCTATTAATTATGCCAAGGTAACATGGATACATCAGGATCTTCCTGGGTAAACTAGGATATATGTATTCTCCTCAAGCATCAGCCACACTGGATAGACAAAGACGTTGGTCGCAGCCACTTTGTTGAATCCTTGCAGCCCATTGATTTGACCTATTGCCCTTGGATTAAGGGCTTCTGTTTGGTCCAGAAAGGTCAGCCAAGGTGTTGTGGCATACAGTAAGTAACATGGCTATTGGTGTCTGAGGAACAATGACAGTAAGTAACATTAAGTGATCACGTGGGCTATGTGCCAGTGAGCTAAGCGCTTGAAGTGTAAGCTCTCATTTGAACTTCATTACAACTCTATGAAATATATACTTACTCCCGTCTTTTGCAGGTGAGGAAATTGAGGCAAAGAAACCCTATGTAATTTGTGCAAGGTCACTCAGGTGGGAAGTGATGGAATCAAGATAACACCCAATCAGAGACCAGTTCATAATCTCCACTCCTCTCTCTTCCCTGCCCCCTGGAATCCTTTCCTTCTTGAGGGTTATTTATCTCAGCAGAGAAGGAAAAGATTGTGAGAGAGCTGCCCTCAGAAGGGGACTAAGGATGCAGCCAGTATTCAGAAAAATAGGTGTCTCCAGCTACACTGGAGTTACACAATTAGTATAGACTTTGAATGATCTAGAGCAGAGGTCAGCAAGCTTTATCTGTACAAGACTAGTTAGGAAATATTTCAGCTTTGAGGACCATATGGCCTCTGTTGCAACCACCTGATTCTATCACCATATCATGAAAGCAACCACAGACAATATGTGATCGTGGCTGCGTTCCAATAAAACTTCATTTACCAAAGCTCATACCATCTAACTAATGAGAGACTACACTAGAAACTTCCAACAGCCAGTCTCCTTGGGTCAAGTCTTCAGGACAAAGTCATCTCTGAAAATGCTTCTGAAAATGTGTTTAAAATAGACATCCATGAAGGCGGTAGGAACAGGGGGGCCAGAGAGGCAAGGGAGCTAAGGGCACAGAGGAGCTCCCAGATGTGGAGACAGTCTCCTGCTTCCTCCACCTCTCCTTCCACCCTGTAGGAAACCCTACAGAGGTGTGGTGTGGATGTGGAAGGAGAGCATTTTTAATCTGCAGCAGATCAAGGAGCAATTTACTGGGGACTTTCTGGAACATCCCTTTGAATTCCAAATATTCCGGCAGCAACTTCCAGAAATCAGGCTCCCCTATCAAGAAGACACAACATGGCAAAGGCAGAGCTGAATGATGACTGCTTTACTCCTACAGCCAAAATGTTTTCTAAGGAGATTGTGGTGGGGCCCGGGGTGGTCGAAGTGAATCAAGGGGCTAAGAAATGCACTTTGCTGGAGGGAAGAGATGATCAGGGCTTCCACACAAACAGATATGGAGCGAACAGATGCAAATACTACATTCTTAAGTTCTCAGTCTTGAGGTTGGAAAGGTTCCAAAGGAAATGGGAAGGGGTCGGGGGTGGGAGGCTCTCAGGGAGGGGCAAAAACTGGAACACTTGGGACGGGGAGGGTGGGGGGGACTCGAGGGAGGGTGGGGGGGGAGTCAAGGGAGGGAGGGAATACAGGGATATGTGTATAAAAACATATAAAAAAAAAAAACTGGAACACTGAGCCCCCCTACCAAGGTCAGTTCTTTTTTTCCCAAAAGAGAGAAACACCAATGGAGGAAACATCCGCAAGTGCCAGGGAAGCAGCAGGAGCCTAACCACGGGTGGCAAACCTACATGCAAACTCAGGCAGGTTTGTCACCAGAGTAGGAGTTAAATGCTTCTACTTGAAATTGTTAATAAAAAGAAAGAATTATTAACAAAATTTCTGTAGATGAATTAGAAATGGATCTGAATATAGTTCCATGTGTTTCCTCAATAATTATTTTAGAACTACAAGATCAAATCAAGGAAATCTAAGCTGTTCTCATAACCCTTCTTGGTTCCCTTGGGTTTCTTATTTAAACTTTACAGATATCTCTGAATGTACGCCCATAATGAATGGTCCTTAAAAGGAAAAACAAAAGCAAAAACAAAAAAACAAATGACAGTATACTTTACACATTTTCCAACACTTCTCTTCTTGCATGTAAGGATATCTCTTGAAGCTCCTTCCAAATAGCTTTATATAGAATTGCCTTATTCTTTTCTTTTTTTCTTTTCTTGTATAGTATTCAATTGTAGGAATATGCCATAAGTTATTGACAGTCTTCTATTTATAGCCATCTTGTATTTTTACAGACTTATACTATTAAACCTTTGCTTCCATAAATACCTTTGTACCTATGTAAATTCCTTTGTGCTTTTGTCCGTAGTATAAATTCCTAGAAGACAAATTCCCAGGTCAAGGAGTATATCGAAATTTAAACCGATGGGAACATCCTGTATAGCACAGGGAACTCTACTTAATGCACTGCGGTGTCCTAAATGGAAGGGTAATCCAAAAGAGAGGAGATGTATGTATGTGTATGACTGATTCATTTTGCTGTGCAGCTAACACAACATTGTAAAGCAACTACACTCCAATTTAAAAAAGAAAAAAGCATTTGAGGTAGTACAAACTATTTTTAAAAATTCAACAAATTTTGCTCAGTTTCCCTCTTAGAGGTGTACCAAATTTTTTTTTTAATATTTATTTATTTATTTAGATTCTCCAGGTCTCAGTTGCAGCATGCTGGATCTTCTCTGCAGCATACAGGATCTTTAGTTGAGTCATGGGGAAAATTTAGTTGCAGCATGTGGGATCTAATTCCCTGACCAGGGATCGAACCCAGGCCCCCTGCATTGGGAGCGTGGAGCCTTAGCCACTGGACCACCAGGGCAGCCCCAGAGGTGTAACAATTTTTATTTCCATTAGCAAATCACAAGATTGTGTATTCTCCTTAAACTTCTTAAACCTCAGCCTTTTTGATCTTTGCCAATCTTACGCAGAATAGAAGTTTTCCCATAGTTTTAATTTGCATTTCTCTTATGGTAAGAATTATTGTTTGAGCAGCTCTTCATAGATCTAATAGTCTTGGGCACTTTATCGTCTGTCAGTTTTCTAATTGTTGCCATTTTATCCTTAGGTTCTTGGTGTTTCACCGTTGATTACCCAGAGAACTTAATATGTTAAAAAAAAAAAAAGTAGCTTTTGGCCAGTTATATGAATTGCAAATATTTACTTTCCAATTTTGTGTTTGGTATTTTAATTTAATGGCCTTTTATTATTATTTTTTGTCATGTAGCAATTTTTTATTTTTATCTGTTTGTATTTATTGACTTTTTCTGAAATCTGGGATTTTATCATTCTTAGAAAAACCTTCCCTGCATATAAAAATAAATTATCCCATATTGTTTTGAGCATTTTATATAATTACTTTTAAAAAATCTTATATATCTAGAATCTATTTTGGTACAAAGTGTGAGATATGGATCCAACTTTTTCCTTTTCATCCAGATTAGTGTTCACCCTTTATTCAGTCATTTGTATTTTGTTCACTAATATAGCCTTCATTATATAGAATTCCTATATGTATTCACCAAAAATTCTCTTCTTCAAACTGTCCTAATTATTATGATTTTTAAGATAATAAATGTGATATCTAGTGTGACTAGTTCTCCATTATTTTCTTTGAAGTTTTCTTTTTCCTGGAAATTCTGCTTATCTTTTTTAAATGAAACCCTAGAATTCTTTTTTTAAGACGGGCTCACGGTAACTCTGTTTCTTGAATTCTTGTATGTTTGAAAGTGTTTTTCTGTTGCATTTATACAGTAATAGGACTTAGGCTGGATATAAAATTCTAGAATCACCTGCTCTTTTTTTCCTGATGATATTGTAACCACTACTCTAATCTCTTGTTTTATATGTATATATATTCATGATAAAATCTCATATATATGTTATATTGTTCTCTGACAGATTGCAGGGAGAGAGACAGGCATGGAAAGAGAATAAGAACTATTAGGCCAGTCTAACTTTTTGTCATTTTTAGGGATTAGATATTTTTACCTTGATTTTCAAAGAATATTTCCTTATTCTTTAAATGCAGTAAATTTAGTAGTATATGTCTTACTATTGGATTGTTCTGTTAATTTTTTTTCCCCTAGACACTGAGTACTTCTTAAACCTATAGCTTCAAGTGTCATTTTACTTGTGGAATTAAGAAATATTTCTTTAAACAGTTTCTGTTTGTTCCATTAGTTCAGCTTTGTTTCTTGGAAGTACCAGTAATACATGGGCTGGATCTTCTTTTCTTTTTCATTTATTCTTATTTTCTCTCTAGACCTTTTAACTCTTTGTTCATTTTTCTTTTATCTTGCTTGTTTATTTTAAACTGTCCCCACTTTCTTTTTGTATTTTCAAAAAGCCCTCTTTTCCTTTATATTCTTGGTAAATGTGGCCCTCGTTTCTGTGATAACTTACTTTCTTTTCTTCATGCCACCCCCAGGATTTGCCAGCTCAATATTTTACCTCTTGCTATTGCCTGGCTGCATCTTCCCTGAATACTTGTATCCCTTCTTAGTATGTTGTTTGTTTGTTTTTTTAATTGAAGACCACAGGTTCATTAAAGTTAATTATTAGTGTTTTTATTTCATAGCAATATATATTTTCAAAATTTCCACCTGCTATGTGGAAATATTCTGAAGTGTTCTGATATTTAGGTAGAAAAAAGGGAAAACATCATCTTTACCATTTTAAAACCACAAGTGCCATTTGTATTTCTTTATCATAACTTTAGCCTTTTATTCATTCATTCATTCACTCATTTGACAAATATTTATTAATTATACTATATGCTAGGCATGGTGTTAGGTTTTGCAGAAATAATAGCAAACAAAAGCGTATAAGAGTTTTGATTGCATGGACCTTATCTGTGTGCTACCTTACATTGTTTGTCAGTGATTAATACGAGAAAGAGAATGAGTCACTTGTAAATTTATGATTTTATTTGAAATTTATGGTAATCTTGTCCCTTCCTTCCCTATTCTCTCTGTTCTCAACAGACAACTCATCTATCCCAGGAATAAACATTAATTCGCCAATTAGCTAGCATTATATGATGGCTGTAGGTAAGAGAACAAGAACAACTTCGTGAGTTCTAGTTTTTCAGACCAAGTGAGAAAATGATGTCCAAGGTAAGGTCCTATATTAAGCCTAAATAAACGTGCTTTCTTACCAACAATATGTTAGAATTCGACATCAATGATCATATTTTTCATTATCAGTGCAAAGCAAATCATCCAGAAAAATTAAAAAACCATCCCCACCATGCTCTGCCTATTGACAGTAAGCTGTGCTACAGAACTCGTATCATCCTTTTGACCCTCTTCAAACAGAAACACACATTTGCTTAGAGATTTATCTCCAGACTTTTGATAACAAAAGGCAGTGTCTTAGTATGTTTAAGAGCACGTAAACTATAACACTATTACCACAAAGTATAGAGACAGACTTAGAAGAATGTACTCTCCCAATTAAATGTACGCAACTGACTGGACATGGCAATTTATTGAAAAAATTAATCAGCCCTCTGTGTGACATTAAATAGCCTTTTAACAACAGTGCACTTAGATTCCACACCAACTCACACAAAATAAATAGCACCAAATTGCCTAACAATCAAATAAGGATTTGTCTTCCATTTCAATTTAAATTACTCTGAAAGATAAGCAAACCTAAAAAGCTAATGGAGGAATAAATCCCTATCTATTATGTTCTATTTGACACATATGTAACCCCAGTTGTCTTTGGGAAAGTAAAGCCACATTATTTATTTGTATTTTCCATATACCAGTCATTAAGGCATTCTCAGTAAATAGCACTAAATGGAATATGATAAGGTTATATTATTGTCACCAGTGAACACAAAGGGAGAAGAATTGGATGTTTCCAGAGATAGGAACACTTCTTCTTGTACTGTGAAGGATGAAGGAGAGTAAGAGGGATTAATATTTGGGGAGAGCAAGGAATACAACTGATGAAACTCAAATCACGTGGCTTGAAACAGCTTCATGTACCAAACACCTGTTTATCCACCAAAATGAAGACATTCACAGTAGGAGAGACACAGAGAGAAAGAAGCATGGAAGTTGCTCTAAAAGCCACTCTAACATAGGTACTGTGATGTCAATAGGACACTGAAGGAAGACTTTAGCAGTGAGGAACCCACAAAGTTATAGCCACATAGTGGACTCAATCCACAATTCTGTTCTCTTCCCCTTTACACTCCAATGCACACACACAAACACACACACACACGCACACACAAACTAGAATGGAAGAAAAGAAGTGTAAAGGAAGTTAACATTCAAAATGGAAATGGCAGACAGTCAAGTGGGTATGAATTAGTAGATTACTCTCTTGATCTGAGGGTCGAGAAAATACAGAGGTGAATGACAGCAACATGTAATAGAATAAGAGAACAAGAAAGAATCAAAGGGTTCAAATCATTGTAGCAGATTGTAATACTGTACCCACATATTTGCCTACCCATTCCCTGTAAGAGAATTATGTATTCTTTCCTGTTGCTCTTGTCTAGTAATTCATTACCTGCCCCCAACCTTGAGACAGGCACAGTCCCACTCCATTGATGTCGGGCCCAGCCATGCACGTGACTTAATGTGGCCAGTGTGCAGTAAACAGACCTATCTGATGCCATCTCCAAATAGAAGACATAAGAATCTTTACTCACTTGGCTCTTGCATTTTTCCCTCTACCATGTGAATAATATGTCCCAGGGTATAATTCAGATTGGGGCCACCAATAGCCTGGACCCTGGAATAAGATCTGAAAGAGAGCCATAACAGCCCACAGCCAACATAAAATGAGGACTGTTATCTTTTCCTATGATGGGCTCTAAGAATGGGAACAGCATCAGTGACTTTAGTAAGGGCTGTTTTGGTGCAGTGGCAGGGGTAGAAGCAGACTTTGGCAGATGACAAAATAATTGGATGGTACTGATGTGTGGGTAATATCTATAAAACCCTTGAGGAACGTGGCCATGAAGCTGAGTAAAGTGAAATGGTGGTAGCTGGAGTGATGTGAGTTTCAAGGAAAGGTTCTAGCTTTCTTGCCTGTTTTTGTTGATGAAAGAGTATCAAGCAAACTTATCTACTGATGATGGAAGATGATTCAGATATTGGGCAAAAAGAAAATAATAATGTAGTGCAATCCCTGGGAGCCAGCAGTGGGGGAAATCTTCCTTTGACAGGACAGTGTGGTGCGAGCTGATGAGAGAAATAGAATGTTTACTAGATGTTAATGAGAGCCCAGCTGAGGCAGGTGATTAAAAGATTATGAATTCATAATGATTGTAATCTGCCTAATTGTGTGATTTTCCCCAGTGGGGTTTAATTTTTAGGATGGATGTGAGACAGAGAATGCAAGAGATTGGGTTCACCTGGGTCAGGATTTTGCTTTTGCTGAATGGACAAAAAGGCAAAGGAGATAAGCATAATTGCAAAAGAACATCTGCCTCAATGGAGCAGATGCTCTAAGCTGGATACACACAAATTGGATAAAAGAGAAACTGATTGATGGAGAGAATGAGGAGGGGTCAAGTTTGAAACTCCAGGTGTGATAAAGAATTGTGGTAGAGGTACTTGAGCAGAGGCACTCGGAGGGTAAAGAGTTACCTTGGGAGAACTAGATGCTTCTACTGGTGATTTCAGAAATGGTACAGTTTCTGCTAATAAGTTTCAGGGTGTGAGAATGGAAGTGAGTGGCTGAGGTGAGGAGATGAGAACAACATTAGAAAAGATAAGGTCAAGATGAGAAGCCAGGATTGTCGTTGGTTAATGGGAAGGAGTTGAGATGGAAAGGGAGATTGTAGACCAGTTGTCCAAGTTTTCAGTGATTAAGGAGGAGTGAGAAGGAGGAAATATTTGATATGGGGATGGAAGAGAGGGATGTATAGGCAAACAGATGAAGCCTCAAAGGATTAGGGGTTTAGAGGGAAAGTAAGGAGAAGAGTCAAGTAAGAGCAGCAATAGGGAGAAAGGAGGACTCACATCCACTTGCTGACCCTGATGGCCGTGCAGGGTAGAAGAATGCCCAGTCATTTTGCTTTAACCATTATTTTTCTCTGATCTATCTTGCATTCCCAAGAAATGCAGGAGTCCCATAACTTGCCAGATGGCTCTGCTTCCTGTTCACCAACTACTGAAGAGTTCACTCAGTAGCATCCTCCAGCTAGTGGATTACAAGACAGTGATTGGAGAATAGAGTTACCATTGTTTCTGGGTCCTCAAATCTGCATCCTAGTTACAATACCTGAGTATGAAGTGGCTTGACTTGGGGGAGGTTCTCAATCTTTCATCTGCTTAAAAATCAACTTAGTTGTTGATTAAAATGTAGGTTGCCAGTGTCCAATTCCAGAGAATAAAATTCAGAAAGGCTGAGCACAGCCATGAACTGGTATTTTTTTTTCTCTAATTGGTACTTTTAACCAGCATCTCGATCATTCTGAACAGGAATCCATGGACTTCACTTTAATAAAGACTGAAGTATGGGAAGAAAACATACAAAGTTAACTTTGATTCAGGCTGAACCACACTGACTACATTTTGTGAGTTCAGTCCTACACCTGCAGTCCTACCCCCCTAATCTTTCTGTATGACTTAGCTTTAGCCTACTCACAAAGGACGCACCCAAGCCAGAGAGGTTCTCTTTCAACCTTCACCCTTGCCTTCATCTGATATGAAAACTGGAAGAATTCCTTTTGCTGATGCAGGAGATTAATGGTCATAAGACCCCCAGAGGGAGGAAAATACTCCAGCTCCCATGGGTGCAGACATATTTCTCCCTAGTAGTCAGATTTTATTTTTAGTTTGGCCCCTTTTATACCCCCTGTACCCCTTTCAGTGGTATGGAGTACAGTTGCAAATGCTTCTGAATCACTGTCTGCCCAATCCTGCCTGTATGTAAGTTACCCACAATCAACTTCATAATAGCATTGCATGGAGTTGTCTGCTTCACTTTTCATCTCAAAATTCCTCCTGAGTCTACAAAATAGACACAGACTCACAGACAGAGAGAACAGACTTGTTGTTGCCAAGGATAAGGGAGGTGGGAGATGGATGGATTGGGAGTTTGGGATTAGTAGATGCAAACCATTATATACAGGAAGGATAAACAATAAGGTCCTAGTCTATAGCACAGGGAGCTATATTCACTATTCTATGATAAACCATAATGGAAAAGAATATAAAAAATGTATATATGTATAGCTAAGTCACTTTGCTGTAGTACAGTAGAAATTAACACAACATTGTAAACCAACTATACTTCAATAAAATAAATTTTTAAAAATATCCACCTTCCAACACAAGCTCTGGGGCTATATGGTCATGGTAAGTCATATCATGTCCCTGAATCCAAGTCTTCTCATATGTACAAGAGTGAGTCAAAAATTATCCACACGCTGGCTGTGAATTTAATTAACTTTTAGAAAAGACAAATACATCATTTTTTGACATAATCTCCTTGCTTTTCAATACACTTTATCCATCTGTCAACAAGCTTTCATATTTCCTCATTAAAAAAAATTTTTAGGCTGAACTGCAAGCCATGAATGCACTGCTGTCTTCACTTCTTCATCAGAAGTGAAACTTTGCCCTCATAGGGCTGCTTTCAGGGGACCAAACAGGTGAAAGTCCAATGGAGCAAGATCAGGGTTATAGGGAGGATGCTTTAGCACCTCAGAACCAAGTTTTTGCAGAATGTTGAGTGTGGGCAGAAGTGTACAGATGTGCACACCCTCAGACCACAGAAAACGAATCACTACATGCTGCTCTTCTTTCATGCAAATCACAAGTGGGGCATCTATTTTTGCTCACATCACAGTTGCAAATAAACTGATATAACACGTTCACACCTGCACAGCAGTGACTGGGGAAACAGTAGCCTTGAACGGAAAGCGCTGATAAGACACTGCAGCGAACAGAAGTTTTAATATAACTGGAGTGCGGATAAGTTTTGACTAACCCTCGTACAACTGCTGTGTATTAGTTGGAGATAGGTTACATGGCTTATCACAATAAGCCTCAACCAACCACCTTAAATTAGATAGAGCCTTGTTCTTCTCTCATTAGAGAAGAATGGAGGAAGGCAGGACAGGGTTTGTATGGTAGCTCCATGAGAGGCAGAGAACCCAGCTCTTTCCATCATTCTGCCCTACTATTCTAGCACTGACTTCTGTGGCTCTTGGAGCTCCAATCCTCATAAGTGAATAGAATTCCAGAAGAATTAGGAAGCAGAGTGGTCTAAAAACAAGAAAAAAAGAAATTGTCAATTATACCTCAATAAAGCTGAAAGTTTTTAAAAGAAGGGAAAAGAAACCCTCACTGTTGCGCCTTTTTTAAGAAGGCTTTTAAAGGTTCCCCACAACTTTTTGCATTACCTTTTATTGGCCCATCCAACTGCAAACTCTGAGAAATATTTCAGGTGACAATGTAACTAGATAAAAGTTGAGATTCTTTCACCAAGGAAGAATGGGGACTGGGTATTGGGAAACTAGTCATATTTGCCCTGTGGGTGTGATACAACTGTATTAGTTTGATAGGGCTGCTGTAACAAAGTCCCACAAACTGGATGGCTCCAACAACAGAATCTGTGGTCTCACAATTCTGGGGCTAGGAGTCTGAGATCAAGGTGTCAATGTGCTTGGTTCCTTCTGAGGTCTCTAAAAGAGAATTTTTTCTATGCTTCTTTCCTGGCTTCTGCAAGTTTGCTGGCAATTTTTGGTGCTCCTTGGCTTGTAGATGCATCCACCAATCTCTGCCTTTATCTTCACGTGGCATTCTCCCTGTGTCAGTCTGCATATCCAAATTCCTCCATTTTATAAAAATACAGTCATCTTGGGTTACAGCCCACCCTAATGACCTCATCTTAATTTGATGATCTGCAAAGACCCTATTTTTCAAATAAGGTCACATCCACAGGTACTGAGTGTTAGGTCTTCAATTTCTTTGGGAGAGATACAGTTCAACCCATAACACCTACTTAATAATACCCCTGAAATCCTGTGGCCCAGCCTCTCTGCTCCTTGCTCCATATATTTCTTCTTGTCCACTCCTGTGATGTTCATCTCTATATGTGCGTCATCCTTGATTTCTGGCCCTCAAAACCAGATGCTCAGTGACTGACCACCTCTTTTTATTTCTCTGTGTTCATTTCAAATGCTCAGAATGAGCTGGTCTTGATATCCAGCTCCTCATCCGCTTCTTTCTGTTTCAACACACCACTGGGTCCTAGACCCTAATATCCCACCTGCATTCATTAGTCCTCCATCTTCAACTAACCTCCTGGCCGTGAACCCTGATTGCTCAGAATCTCACCATCCATAGATACCTCTGGCCCCCAGGCACTACTGGTTGTGGTGCCACCTCACAGTTTGCCCTGTTCAAGTCCTGCCTGATTCAGCTTAGAAAAAGAGAACGTAAGACCATCGTTTCTAGGCAGGATTATTATTATTATTATTTGCACCTGATAAAATAGCTCCCACTGGAAATAAAAGATTCTTTATCCGTGGCTTCCCAAATTGGCTGCCGGGGTGGATTATATTGCTTCAAACAGCAGAGGATGGTCTCAGGTAGGGATTAAGAAGCTGATGTACTCCTCAGCAGCCCGTATCCAGCTTCGATTCACAGTTTCCATAAATAAGGGATTGAGAGGGAAACAGCGAAGCCACGAGAATCTATAAAGAAGTGGCTCTAAATTAAATATTTTTCAATTTCTTGAAATTGATATCAGTTGCTTGTTAAATATTAAGCAGAGAAATCTCCATCTGACTGGCACAGGAGTATTACAAGGGGAGAAAAGGCTGGTTTTCTAATCTCTGACATGGTAGGAGGGGGATAAGGGGCCACAGAGCTGGGATAATTTATCAGAAAAAACACAGTGACTTCCAGCAAAAGGTTCACAGATGCTGCCTTCTAATTAAAATTTTTTAATTTTAGAACACAATTTTACAGTCTCTATATCTGCAGATGAATGCCTCACACCACATGGTGTCTCCCAGTGTACTGTGAAGAGAAAAGCCAGGGCAGCTTTCAATAGCTTATGCCTTACTCCGTGCCCCTGATCTTCTGCTTTGTGCTGCCAGAAACCAAAGAAGGGGAAATTAAATTAAAATAAAACACTAGGTGTCCTGTATGTCTTTCAAAGTTATCTGGGCCAGTGAGAGTGTGTTCTTTAAGATGGCAGAAGTTTTACAGGCTGCCTCTATTGCTGCTGAGGATTAAGGAGTCAGTAAATGAGCCACAAGCCCAGGGAACAAGCATGGTGTTGTCAACTTTATCTGAAGGGAGGCTGTTTGGAAAAAGAACAAGAAGAAGTGTAGGAAATTCATAGCATCTTTCATCCTTGATCGAGAAAACACTTTTCCCTGGACCCAAACATGACCTTAGTACTCTCAAGACCACACTCCAATAGCCACTAATAGCCGATCGGAATTTGCAACTTAGATTGAATGCATTTGTCACCCTTTGCCTAGAGAGTTCGTTTTATTGAGGAACTCTCAACTGAGGAAGAAAATTGGGACCCTGAGAATTTTAAAATGTGAGGAAGAGATCTAACCATCTTCCCTTAGGATATGAAATAAAAAGGAAGTTAATACTTTTGAGGTGACATCTTCTGTTCCCTAAAGTAAGAATGCCAAATTGTCCTGAATACCACCCCTTACTACTTGAGACATATTTGAGATAGCTTGAGAAGTGGCATTGGAGATTATCTGGAAGAAAAAAGTACTTCGATTTTTTTTTAGCAGTGTCTGCTATGGTCATGGAGGAAGAGAATGGTCTCTATGCCAAAAGAGTTATTCCTAAATCTGATGCATCACAAGAAGGGTAGGAACCCAAATTACATTTTAGATTGGGGATCTCAGACTAAGTCAAAGACAGGAACCCTTAGACTCTGGTTTTTTGCCTAGTATCAGAGCCCCAGCAAAAACTCCATGTACATATGGGTGAAGAGGCTGAGTCCAAGGAAATTAGGTTCCTACCCTAAAGCCGCTGGCTTTCCATTCTTGATTCGTAGGGACTGGGAGTTAGGGCTGATAAGAGAAGGCAAGTTCCAACACTGGAGCATACCATGAGCTAAAGGCTAGTGAATGTCTCAACTCAGGGACTGTTATAAAAGCATCATGTTAAATATTGGCACCCACACCCTAGTGATATCCTTTGTCAGCCCGTCCTCTCAACCCAGGTTAGTACTTACTGAGCCTGGAGCCAATTGTGACAATGTTGTTTTGGTCTTTCAACTTAGAAACTTTGTTAGATCATGTCCTATAAATTGTCTATTTAATAGAAAATTCTAGTACTACATGTCTCAGACACCCTTAAGGGAAACATTGAGCATGAAAAATTTTAATTTGACTTTGCTGATTTTGTTTATAAAACAAAACGTCAGTAGTCAGGGTCTCTATTTTACCGTTACAAAGTTTAGTGAAAAAAATGTACCTGTAAATAATTTTAAGTGAGAAATCAGTTGAGACGGAATGTCAAATGCTACTTAGCTGTGTGAAAATAGCAAAAAATTAAGTACTTTCGTTTTCTGTATCTCTCCCTCTTACCTGAATAAGCAGGACATAAATCTACCAAGTTGATAGATTCCAAGCTACTCATTAAAAATTCAGAATGGGAGTGCATATGTGATACCTATTTTGATGACAGTTAAAAAGAGTGGCCAAACTTCCTCTAAAGAAAAGATTCATTAATGTTAACTTTACTGATTTTCTGATCAAGTTAACATGTGCATTTTTGTTTGTTTTTACCTAATGTATCCTGTGGTAAAGAGTTTTGTATTTTTCCTCAATGATCATAAGTAAGAATCAAGTGAATTTCTAGAGGCAAATCAATGTAAGAAAATGTTTCAAAACTATCCCATCACGAGCTCAGATATTGCTTTACTTGCATGTTCTTTAGTGTTTATTTTTCATCATTCTGTCCTTGAGAATTCCAATTGTACTGAGACACTACAAGGAAAATTACATACATATTAGTTTATTGATTAGAGTTTGTCATTTGGTTTTCAAAGAACAGCCATTCTAAAAGGTCACCCAAGGTTTTTAGAAATAGTTGACCTTACTTATATAACCCAAAGACCCTAATGCTCTCCAAGGAGCAGCATGAACTCACAGTTCTAATGAGGACAGAAGATCCAAAATGATTAGGCCATTTCAATGCCGAGTTGCTCTAATCATCACATGAAAGTGAATACAGAATTCCCAACCCACAGATCAGGAGGCTAGCCCTAGTTGCCCCTCTGGGGGTCTCATGTAGGCCAAGAGGAGAACTCTACTTACCAGAAGCTCCATAATGTAAGACAGAGGAGGTGACCAATTATTAATGCAATAGATCTCCTAAACTGAGGTAGCTCTAAGCCATGTGACCTAAAAAAAAGATTTTTTTTTTCCTGGAATTAAAATCCTATACACTCATTGTGGAAACTTTCCAAATTACAAGATAATAAGAAACAAGTAAATAAAGCTAACTGTCTGGAAAATATAGAGGTATATCTGAGACAACCAATTTTATCAATTTTTTGCATAAGTTATATAATTATGTACATGTGATCATACACTCTATACAGTTTTATATTTTTGTATTAAAATGTTTTTGTGTTTTATTAAAATGTTTCTATTTTTTCAAAACTCTCTGATTTTAGTAATGCATGATATTTCCTTATAAGGATATAGCATAATCCTTCATTCTCAACAAATAGTTATTGAATACTATTATTATACATACCAGGATGTATGCTAGACCTTAATAATATAATAATTTGCAAAGCAGATGTGTTGTCTGCATACATGTATCTTATACCTAAAGACCCTCACCAATCATCCATGAAGGAGGTGTGCATTAATCAATGACTCAAGCACATAAACATACCTTTACAACTAATAGGTATCATATAGTAAATGTACATTGGAATATGAAAGTGCGTGATGGAGGAATTGACCTGGTTAGGGCAGTAAGAAAATGGAGAAAAAAATATTGAGCTGAGATCTAAAGGATCAGTCAAAGTGAACAGGAAGGAAGGAAGGAAGGAAGAAAGGAAGGAAGGAAGGAAGGAAGGAAGGAAGGAAGGAAGGAAGAGGAAGAAAGGAAGACTGTTCCAGGCTGAGTGAGGGAATAGCTGGTGCAAAGCCAATGTCTTGGTATATCTGAGGAAACATAGGAAGAACAACATAACTAAAACCCAAGGGCGAGGAGTAAGTGATGAGAGAGAAGACTGTAGAGGTAGATGGGGTTCACACCAACTAGGGATTATAGACCCTGCTAAGCACTTCTTTTTGTTCTGTGACATGTTTTAAACTGCTAAAAGAAGCCATATGAGGAGGTGTGGAAATGGCGGTGAGAAGACTTGGGTTTCAGAAAGATCATTCTATCTTGAAGAGGATAGGCAGGAACATAAGTGAGGTGGAAGGGTTAATTAGCAGCTGATTTCAGGGGTTCATCAAAACAGACTGGTATCCAAGGTGGCTCATATAACAACAGACACATGGAACTAAGTAGGGGGTGGTGCACGGGATCATCTAGGGTTAGGGATTTGTCAGACCCAGCACAGATGAAATCAGTCCACACTGCCCAACCCTCTTGGGCTGAGTAAATCACCTGAACATCTGTTTCTGGGCTCACAGATCTTTAGGGATTTACACTCATCACTTCATAAAGTGTCAAACCTAGTGAATATTCCCTATTTCTTGAATAAATAAATGGATGAAGAAGTAAAGTTTTGCTCATTTAGAAGATAAGTTGGATCTAGAAGACTGCAAATTACCTCTTTAGTGTTCAGTCGGGTAACCTCAGAGCTCCAGAGTCATTATCCGCAAAGTAAGTATAACAATGACTTCCCTACCAACTTATTAAATTATTGTTGAGATATGAGATACTCAGGTGAGAAAATGAAATACTTTGCAAATTATTTTATGGTATATAACGATGAGTTGTTTGAAGAATATTATTAACTTTATGTATGCTTACTCATTGGCTGGGAATAGCTCACGGGAATTATGGCCCGGGTGCAAACAGCACAATGGTTTTCAGAGCACAGCAGCTGCGACTCTTGGCCACTTAAACTCCGTGAAATTGAACATCAGAAGGCACACTCTCGTGACCATCAAATTTACTGAGTATCTATTGATGCCTTTAACTTATTATGGGCCAGCAGAATTAGCTTGTTGGGATGGCTAAAAGTTTCAGTGGAGAGGTGAACATAATGAGACCACAATTCAAACCTAAAAATGCTTTTAGCAGGTAATTCCAGAGTTACACTGAATTTCTATAAACATAATTTTCTTTCACAAAGATTGAAGTTTTGGTCCAAACCATTCCAAGAATACTTCTTATTCACAGTCAGTTGTTTTTGCAATGCTTGTACCATGAAAATACGTTACTGTTATTGATATATCTTGCCATAAGAATCCAAGAATAGATCACAATAGACACAATAGTAAAACAGTAGAATGTAAAACACTTGGCAGAACTAATTCGATTGGCTTTAGGTAACACCAAGAGCTAGATTCTTTCTTGTAAATCTACTTAATAGAAAATGCCAAGTATTAATAGTTTTAGGTATCCAAAAGGAAAACTTGGAAAAATTATGAAAAATAATGAGGTAAACTTCTTGAAGCCAGTTCTAGGGATATCCAATAAAATTCAGAAGGGTCCACACCTCCTTACCTTCAAATCAGTGAAATAGCAGCACCATTGGGAATTAACTGATGCTTCAGGTGAAGCTGACTCAGGTTTAATGCTGGTGTTGGCATATGGATATAGCAGAGCCCCTCCAGTTTACCTGTACCTCCCTTTCACAGAGGAGATCTAATGGAAATTCTGTACCAATTTTACCTGAAACATCAAGTTACACCTGAGCAGAAGAGATGAGCAGAGTTCAAATAAATGAGATAGGGTTGACCTCTCAACATCTTCCCAAATTGCCAGAAAGATGGCAATTTAAAGTGCAGCTAGGACATGCTAATTTCAATCACCCCCCTTCAAAAGGAAGAACAAGTCAAAACATCAACAAAATGGTACCAATGTGGTAATGATATTCCACATTAAGTAGCTCAAACAAGGACTTGTTTGTAACCAGTCAAATTTAGAAAAGACTGACTTATAAGTTCTCATTTTGTCTCTGTGCTTTCTTTACACAAAAGAAGTTTTCATTAAAAAATAAAATAAATGAAAAATCTCAAGCCATGCCACTTAATATCCCCTCAACAGATCCTCTTTATTTGGAAACTAAAAAAAAAAAATTTAAGAAAAAAAAGAAAGAAAACTGGGAAAAAAGAATGAAAAGAAGATAGAAGAGAAGAAAAAGAAAGGAAGGATGGACAGATGGAAGAAGGAAGAAATGAAGGAAAGAAGAGAAAGGCTGCTTTTGTAAAACTTCTCCGAGTATTTATACCACTTTGTTTTTCATTCACACGAGGGAAATAACAAGAGGTCCTCTGATGAATGTTACAGATCGCCATGGTTACGGTTCAGAGATGCAGCAAAAAGCAATTATGGTGGAACAGAAGAAAGAAATGCACCTCTTTGTCAGAATTTCATAACAGCTGTAATAACACTAGAGCACCCAAATGAATGTAAAATAACTGAAATATTGTGGCATGTTAAATGCCAGCACATTAAAAAATTGTATTTCAATGTCACATTATTTAAAACGACAGGAAGCATTAATTCCAGCTGCACCGAGGAGCTTGTTAAGAGATACGGGGGGTGAGGGGGTGGAATCCGGCATCTACACGGGGAGGAGACTTCCACATGATGTATGAAACATAATACTGTTTAGAGAGAAAAAAAATCAGGAATGTAAAAGAGCAAATTTAATCTGATACTCAGAATTAGTTCCTTTATTTGTTGCTGAGGTAAACCCCCTCACCCCTGCCCAATCTCCTACAGAGTTAGAATAATCACCTAATCTTTCCTTGCACTGTGGGCCCCAAATATTTATATCAATTAAAAGTTTTCCTGCTGAGGAATGTTATACCCATTTTACAGTAGAACTAAATGAGGCAATGATGCCCAGATTATTGCTTATACTTCATCCGTAGGAGCTGGATTTGAGAATGAAGTCTTCTGCAAACAGTAGAGTTTAGGGATGTCTTTAGTTTCCAGTGAGAGGGAATTCTATTTCTTCTTGAACAGCTCAAAGTTCCTGGTTTTGAAACATTGGTGACAGAAGATATAGGATCTAACAGTTATGGAAAATCATGTCTCTATTAAGTACTCTTCAAATATCATCCCACTTACAGTGAAAAAATTAAATAGATGAGATGTGCCTCGGCCACAAATATGCATTGCTTGGTTCTTCTGACACTCAGCCTGCTAATTCCTCTAGTTAGAACCTGTGCTCCCTTCCCAGCTCATATGCTGTCACAAGAACCAGATTCAGAATGAACCATGAGCCATGCCTTGTATTTTAATGACCAATATGATGAATAGTATGGATATTCTCAATGGCCTGGTCACTCTGTGCCTGTGGTCCTTTCAATATTAACTGGGCTGGAAGACAAGCAACTGTCAACAGGATCAGGAAAATCATCTTTACCATGGAGAACACGTAACTCTTAAGAATAGCTATTACTTCTCTAATGATTTAGAGTTTAGAAGGATAATGCTTTCGTATGCAATACCAGGATTCCTTTTTTTTTTTTTACTAGAATAGAAATTTATTTGTGACATTAAGATTTTTTAAAATGATTTTATATTTTAAAGTATGCAATAAATTTTGATACATTAATCTTGATATATTTTCCCATGTGAGAAGATTTTTAAAAGCAATGTCAAGTGGCTTATAATCGAGACAAATTTTTTTAATATTTATTGGAGTATTGTTTGTTTTATTTATTTATTTATTTATTTATTGGTTGCGTTGAGTCTTTGTTGCTGCGAGCAGACTTTCTCTAGTTGTGGCGAGCGGGGGCTACTCTTTGTTGAGGTGCACAGGCTTCTCGTTGCAGTGGCTTCTCTTGTTGCGGAACATGAGCTCTTAGGCAGGCAGGCTTCAGTAGTTGGGGCACACAGGCTCAATAGCTGTGGCTCGTGGGCTCTAGAGCACAGGCTCAGTAGTTGTGGCTTAGTTGCTTCGTGGCATGTGGGATCTTCCCGGCCCAGGGATCGAATCCATGTCCCCTGAATCGGCAGGCAGATTCTTAACCCCTGCACCACCAGGGAAGTCCTGGAATATTTTTGATTTACAATGTTGTGTTAGTTTCAGGTATACAGCAAAGTGAATCATTTATACATATATATATCCATATCTATATAAGTATATACACATTTTTTTCCAGATTCTTTTCCCATATAGGTTATTACAGAATATTGAGTTCCCAGTTCTCTACAGGAGGTCCTTGTTAGTTACCTATTTTATATATAGCAGTGTGTGTGTGTTAATCCCAGTCTCCTAATTTATCACTTCCCCCCATGTTTCCCCTTTGGTAAGCAGAACCAGGATTCTTATAACTCTGTGACTGTGTTAGGGAAGGCACTGGAATTCCTCCCCTGGGGAACAGCACAGCTAAAGCTGAGTCAGCAGCCATGGGTGGCATCAGGACCTGTGACTTTCTAATGTTGACCCCCCCCAAGCCCTCTCCATTGCACACCTCAAGTGTGGCTCATCCTTGCACACACAGAGAGAGCTCAGTCTCTCCAGCAGAATGACACTGGCTAAATGTAATTCAATTTTAGCTATTTTTAGGTTCCTGTTCTGATCACTGTTGCTGTCAAACAAACTACCCCAAAACTAACTGACTTAACCATTTTATTATGCTCAGGGTTCTATGGGAGAGGCATTCAGAGAAGGGACCACGGGGATGACTAGTTCCTCACTGTCTGGGGCTTTAGCTCGGATGACTGGTGATGACTGGAATCATCTGAAGGCTCCTTCCTTCATACTGTCTGGCATGTGGGCTGGAATGACTTGAAGACTCACTACTTAGGACTCAGCCTCAGAACTCACATTCACACTCTATTGAAGTATATTCGAGGGATGAAAGGAAATATCTGAGAATTCTGTGGCCATGTTTTAAAACCGCCACAGGTTTTAAACAGAATCTACTTCATATTCTTTGGCTACATGGCCTTGACAAAAATGCTAAAGAAAAATCCAAACTAATGGTTAACTTTGGAATAATTAAAGCCAAGATTGTATGGTGTATGGTGGTTAAAGATGATTACATTTGCTTCTGACACAAGTAGAATAATTTTTGAAGGAGTATAGAGAATTTTGAACAAATTATAAAGCAGATGAGTTTGTATTAATGCTTCTAGAGAGACATAGGGCTGAGGGTGAGTGAGGTGTACAGCTTGCTCCAAGCTGGTCATATTTGTTCACCATTGCACCATCAACGATTTTAATGAAAAGGACTACAACAGCCCTCCCATGTAGACCCTAGTCTTCAGGGAGGTAAATGTCTTACTGTTTACCTTATACAGATAAAAACCAGTGAGCGAAACGAGTGGCATGTGATAGGGTCTGAAGACACTCTTCGATCCAGGCCATTAATCTAATTTCCCAAGGTTTTTCCAAAACTACTTCTTCCTATGTCCTTAGAGTAAGGTTTGAAAATATAAATTAAAACTCAGCCCCATTAATTTTCAAATTCAGGAGAGACTGATCTAAGGGTAAAGAATATTTATGTAAACTTTTAATTGAGATACAGGGAAAGGTCCAAGTCATTGGTGAAGAGTTTGATGATTTTGCACACAGTGAACACAGATGTGTAACCAACCCTCACGTCAAGAGCAGAACTGAGTTGCCATAAGATCCAGCAATCCCACTCCTGGGCATATATCTGGAGAAAACTATAATTCAAAAAGATACATGCACCCCAATGTTCATAGCAGCACTATTCACAATAGCCAAGACATGGAAGCAACCCAAATGTCCAGCAACAGATGAATGGATAAAGAAGATGTGGAATATATACACATTGGAATACTACTCAGCCATAAAAAAGAATGAAATAACGCCATTTGTGGCAACATGGATGCACCTAGAGATTATCATACTAGGTGTAGCAAGTCAGAATGAGAAAAATAAAAAGAATATGATATCACTTACATATGGAGTCTAAAATATGACACAAATGAACTTATTTATGAAATAGAAATAGACTCACAGACATAGAAAATAAACTTGTGGTTACCAAAGGGGAAGCAGGGAGGCGGGATAAATTAAAAGTTGGGGATTAGCAGATACAAACTACGATACGTAAAATAGCTAAACAACAAAGCCCTACTGTATAGCACAGGGAACCATACTCAATAATAATAAATCATAGTGGAAAAGAATATGAAAAAGAATGTAAGTATATATATATATATATATATATATATATATATATATGAATCACTCTCTTGTACACCAGAAGCAACATAACATTGTAAATTCATCATACTTCAACTGGTAAAAAAAAAAAAAAAGAAACAGAACTTAACCACCCATCCCCCAGGTGGTAATAAAGCATGTGCTCTTTTTGGCTTGAATTTTTATTGACCTTACTATGCTTACAAGATTCATCTAACTTCCCAATTTTTCCCTGAATCTCCTTAACATCTTTACATTTCATGTGTATTACATTTCATCACTTGTCAAAATGGTGCGATGACTAAACGTTTGCCCAATATTATTTAACAATTCAATACTGTGTTTTTACTTGTTTATTTGTTTTGCTTTTAAAAGTCAGTACATAGACTTTCCTGGTGGCGCAGTGCTTAAGAACTCTCCTGCCAATGCAAGATCCCACGTGCTGCGGAGCAACTAAGTCCATGCGCCACAGTAATTGAGCCTGTGCTCTAGAGCCCGCGAGCCACAACTACTGAGCCAGCATACTGTAACTACTGAAGCCTGCGGGTCTAGAGCCTGTGTTCCGCAACAAGAGAAGCCCCTGCTCCCCACAACTAGAGAAAGTCCACATGCAGCAGTGAAGACCCAAACGCAGCCAAAAAAATAAAAAGTAAAAATAAAAGTCAGTGTTTATGCAGCAAGCATTGCATTGTCAGAATAAAATGGAAGATCTGAGGTTCTTGTCTCAAATAAGGCCTTAATGTCTGTATGACCTAGAATAAGTTACTTCCCATTTCTGTCCTTGATCGACTCTTCAGAAAAGTTAGTGTAGACGTATATAATCCCCAAGATTCCTTCCATCCTGAAACCCTCTGCTGTTGAACCTTTCACACTAATTTCATGCCATCATACTTCTGTATCTTTCTTTAAAAAGCAATTCAAATACATATTCTGTAAGTCCTCTCTTCTCAAAGAGATGAGTATTCTGGGAAAAAAATCTTGCAGTAACATTAGAATATTTGCAAATTGCAACGTTTAAAATGTGATTATTTGCCTGTTTGTTGTCCAGTGAACAAGCGTCCATTGACTGCTGGATGAAAGCAAAATAAAAATGCTAATAATCTCAGCAAATGTGGCATTGTCAATATAATGACGGAATATGTCACTCCTTGGAGTGGTTTCCCTTCTGAGTTGAGCAAAATAGACTGGGGAGAGGAAGCGAGCTCTGCTACTGCCACTGTGGCATCTACTGGAGGAAGGGATAGGATTGTCAGAGCTTCTGTTGTGCTCTGGGCAATTGGAGTTTAAACAGGGAGGCGGTAAAAGGCTCGATTTTAAAACAAAGGTTTTATTTGCAAGGGCTGGATCCCTACTGCTTCTTGTTTGCTGTATGCTCCTGTCAGATAAGTGGGCTTGAAAAGCACCTTAATTAGAACTGAGGATTATTCTGGGCCAGAATGCAATGGACAGCAAGCCTTTTGGTGGGAACTGAAAACACAGCCCAGACTCATCAGAATACTGGGCAGACTTGAGGGTTTTACCGGGAAAATAGACTTTAAGTAGCACAAACTTCTCCTGTGTCTTTCTTCTCCTTCCAAAATCTATTAATAATTTTCCCCTTCATTAATGTCTGAAGGGAAAAGAATAATAACAGTTTTTTTTTCCAAGAAGAAATTCAAAGACCTGAGAAGACAGAGAGCATAAATATCCTATGAGTCCAGAGGCAGTAAGTTAGAGCAACAGAAAGAAATATTGGGTTGTTGGTATCTCAGATTGTCATTTGGAATTTTCCATAAATCTAGGTACTTCTCCTATGAGCACTATAATTGGTCATTAATGAAGTTTTACTACCATGTCTATATTCCTTATTAAAACATACATTCCATGATAGAAGGTCCAGGTCTCTCTTATTCTCTACCATATCCCCAGCGTCCTTGCTGACACATGGTCTCTTCTCCCTGGTGACACTCTATACTTTACTAATGATTTATACTGGCTGATACTAATCCTAGAGAGATAAAAGAAAATGCACTGTGATTTTCTGAGCAACAAGTTGGTCCTGTGGTTAAATGAGTAAATGTGTTTTAGAGGGACAATGCCTGAGGATGTTCTATTGAGGGACTTTCTTGGATGAACCAAAACATGTGGTTGACACCTCATTTTAGGACTACTTTGGAAACTATCTTTGAAAAATAAGCATTAAGTCCTGCTTCCATGTTACCAATGTACTTTGTTGTCTTGCTCTTGCGTTGAGCAATAAAAGTTTCCAAGGTTCCTATATATTGATCAGTTGTTGCCTCTGGGTAAGAATTAATTTTTTAAGAACTTTTATTGAGATATAATTGACATACAATAAACTGCATATATTTAAAGTGTACAATTTGATATATTTTTTCTTATTAGTAATGTATATATGGCAATCCCAATCTTCCAGTTCATCCCACCCACCACCCCCACCCCACCCCCGCTCTCCCCACTTGGTGTCCATATGTTTGTTCTCTACATCTGTGTCTCTATTTCTGCCTGGCAAACTGGTTGATCTATATCATTTTCCTATATTCTGCATATATGCATTAATATACTATATTTGTTTTTCTCTTTCTGGCTTACTTCACTCTGTATGACAGTCTCTAGATGGGGTACATATACACAATGGAATATTAGTCGTAAAAAGAAACAAAATTGGGACATTTGTAGAAACATGGATGGGTAAGAATTATTAATGAGGGAAGTGAGAGTTGGAAAGGAAGCTGTAAGGTGAAGTAGGTTTCACAACCACAGTGACGGCTTGGGGAAACAGAAGAAAGGTGGGTCAAACTGCTGGGGGCTTAGCCTGACTTCCTGTCAGTTTGGGGAGAAGGGAGCCGAGATGTTGATGAGGGTCTTCTGTCTGCATGTCAGAGAGTTCTTCAGGCCCTTGATCGGATTTAGTCCGTGGTAGGTGATTCTGAATAGAGGAGGAAGGGATCCATCAGAGAAACATCAGTGAGCACTTTGAGCCTAATAGCTTTACATATCCTTCCTTCCTTCTTTCCATCCTCTCTCCCCGCTCCTTTTCTTCCTCCTTTCCATTCTTTCCTTCCTTCTTTCCTTCAGTCCTTCCTTCTTTCCTTCCTTCCTTTGCTCCCTCCTTCCTTTCTCCGTTTTCCCTTCACCCTCTACCTCATTACACCCATATCAATTACATTTTTCCTTGTTTCCTTGTAAAGCTGGACATTAAGTCTATGAAGGAAGGAACCATTCTATATGTAGCTCTAGTGCCTACACCACACCCTGACATAGAAAAGAATTCAGTACTATCAGGTTGCTGGGTGAAATCCACAGTAAGCAAGGTGGCTCTTCAATTTGATAGATAAATTAAATCTTGGGGGCAAAGTCCATCCCATTTTATATTAAAAGCAAAGAATCTCATGAGTAATAGCTACCCTCCAGGTATATAAACTTTCCTGAAACCTATAAGGTATGAATAAGTTAGTCTTGTTTTCTCTAGTCCTAGTCTTAGTGACATGATTGCTCCTTAGGTTGGACAGGTATCCAACATTAGGGATGAAAAGGAACCATGTTTCCAGTGGCTTCTTCCTTCCATGGAAAGGTGCAAAAAAGACAGGTTATTACTCAGGCCACTACAGCAAGTCCCCTACATACAAACCTTCAAGTTGGCCAACTTTCCAAGATGTGAATGTGCGTTCGTATGTCCAATCACGTAAGTTAGTTCACGTTTCAGGCGCACATTGTCACGTACATGTGTCCTCTACAAGTAGTTGTGCTTTTGTGTATTTTACTGTACAGTATTGTATAGAGTACGGTAGTACAATATCTTTATTTCAAGCGCAGGATGTCTGGAAGCAAGTGTAAAAGCAGCGGTGATGTAGCTGGTATTGCTAAGAAGCGCCAGCTGTTCTACTGTCTTACTGTACTTTTCAAGGTACTGTAAGATTTTAAATGTTTTCTTTATTTTTTGTGTTTGTTTTTTATGCATTATTTGTGTGAAAAGTATTATAAGCCTATTACAGTACAGTAATATACAGCCGATTGTGTTAGTTGAGTACCTAGGCTAATTGTGGACTTACAATCTCAGAACGGAACTTGTTCCTATGTAGGGTACTTACTATATGCAAATACATTGTGGCAGTAACATGCTAAACAGTTTCTCTAAAAGCATGAATGGGACGAGGTTCTTTCTGCCTCAAGCTCTCGGTGGTTGACTCCTTGGCCAAGGTTTAGTGTTTAAGCAAACATAAGTGTCCACTTACCACTGATCCTCCAATTCCTTCCAAAAGAAGAGGGTAATTTAACAAAGCAAAAGTGAGTCTGCCTCTCCAGGTTGCTAATGCCTCTCCTGACTGAGGACACATACAAGAGCTAAACTGAACGGTCCCTGATAACCGCCCCAGCTGATTTTAACAACATTGCCTTGATGGACTTTTAGAAAAAGGGTCACCATGAATGTCAATGTCAAACTCTTTTTTCAAATTTTCCTGTAACTCTTATATTAATACAGCCTTTGCTGTCTTCGGGTAGAAGGGCTAAGAAAATTCAGATAGTGATAATTGGTCAATGTAGTTTATATTTCTGGATAAAATATTGTCTCTAGAAAACATTTTCAAACTTTAGGCTAATATTTTGCTAAGGCCACAAGGCTAATATTTTGAAGTTTATAACACGCCAGAGAACATCCACAACTCATTATATCTGGTTGTCTCAGAGTTTTAAAAATAACATTCATAATTACCATTTTTGACCATCTTCAGTTTTCAGCCCCATTGTATTTCTCACAAAGAAGATTTCAGTTCTGTGCCTGAAACCATATGAAGGAATCCATTTACCATTTAAGCACCTGCTATTAAACAGCAATTACTTACGCTCATTCCAGTCTTGAAAGTGAAATGGGGCAGAGAGTGTAAGACAAAATCAAATTTAAAAAAAAAAAAAAAAGAGGAAGGCAATACTAAAATCAACTTGGTTATAGACTTTTCAGGTAAGATCATGGATTTTTTGTATAACCAACGAGACGTCATTTTTGTAATTCTAACTCCATGAATTTCAAATCCCACCTAGCTGTATAGGCATCTTGGTATCCAAGTAAACTAGGACCTGGGTGGTTGTCACTAAAACATTCTCCTCTTAAGCTCAATATATTTTCTGCCAAAAAAAAAAAAAAAACATGTTTAAAGAAAATCCAAAGAATGAGGGGGAAAAAAAGAGAGAGAGAAAGAAAGAAGTCTAATAAATGTGTGACTGCAGTTTCAAGGGAACAAGGAATTGACAACAAAAGGACGTTGATTCCTGACACAACATAAAGCAAGTCCTCCTTCCCAGTCGTGAAGAGGGTGCTGTGACTGACTGTAGCTGAGCGCATGCAGCTCAGTAGGTCTCTGTCTGGATGCATTATTGACGGCAGAGCTAGAGCAGATACCGATATGCCCCGCCCAGACCTTTGAGCCCTCTACATCCTGGGATATGCCAATGGCATCCTACCCAAGTATCTACACAGAGGATTCTTCTCGGGGCTTTCTCTTGGGAAGAGTTCTAGAGATTGAACACCCCCTAGAAGTAATTTAAAGTCAACAAGGAGTGGAAATTAGTGTATAAATACTCCAGTCTCCTCACCTATCTCCCAAATTTCCCGGGCAAGGTGGAGTTCCTGTTGTTGACAGCAGACACTTGCCCAAGGATGCATCCCACTGCCCCTCTACTCTACTGGTGCTTCTTGGAAAACCACTTGCCCCTTATCTCAGAGAGAACTGAGCCTGAGACAGTGAAGCTAGTCAAAGACAATGACCAAGTTGTCCTCTCCACTTTCATAATAATACTCCTCGATTCCTTACTTAGTGAGCTCTTGGCCTAAATAAACATGACCCCACACAGCCCCGAGATTATTGTAATAGACTGATGGTTGGTTTTTCCACCATCTGTTCTCCTAGCCAACTTTTGAGATCATAAACGTAACATTTCAAACAGTTCTATGACAATCACAGAATCATACAGTCACATTTTCCCTCTTACCCTCTTCCTGTATCATTTAGTTTTGTCTTGTTTCCAATGGAGGCCAGGAAGTATAGAGAAAGCCTCCTGAGCATGAAAATATAGCCAATACATAACTGATTATATTGATTAATCAATATATAACTTCTGTGCCAAAGAAAATGTTATTATGTGTCTCCCCCACCAAATTCATATGTTGAAATCTAAGCTCCAAGGTGATGGTATCAGGAGGTGGGCCTTGGAGAGATAATTAGGTCATGAAGGTGGAGCCTGCCTGAGTGGGATTATTGCCCTTAAAATGGAGGCCCCAGAGAGATTCCCCAACCCTTTCTGATATAAGAGGACACAGCAAAAGACACTGTCCGTGAACCAGGAATTGGGCTCTCAACAGACACCAAACCTGCTGGTGTCTTGTTCTTGGTTTTAGCTTCCAGAGCTCTAAAAATTAGATGTTTGCTGTTATTAAGCCATCCAATTTATGATATTTTTATAACAGCTCAATGGACTAAAATGAATGACGAAACTTATGAGATATATAAGAAGAAGTATAATGCATGATCTCTGTCTTTAGTGTGCCAGAAATCTAATAGGCAAGAAAAAAAAACAAAAACCTAAATGGATGGGATACAAGGAGTGTGCTGTGGGCAACAGACTATTTAGTTAGCCCTTAGCTATGTTCCCACAGGCAACCCTTCCTCCCCAAGTTGGTCAACGATGCTGTTAAAATCATATATAATCTTATTTTCACTAATTTATGGAAAAGACTATGCTGTTGGATAGGATTTTCTTATTTTTAAGTTTTGCTCTAATTTATTATTTTCTGCTGCCTTTGGTACTAGTACTATTTGACCATTCTAGACTTAAGTATAGCAAGGATTCTTAGCATTTTTTCCTTCATCCAACAATTATTAATACAGTGCTTGCTATATGTGAGACATTGCTTAAGACACTGGGCTATAGGACTTCCCTGGTGGCACAGTGGTTAAGAATCTGCTTGCCAGTACAGGGGGCATGGGTTCGATCCCTGCTTCCGGAAGATCCCACATGCCACAGAGCAACTAAGCCCATGCGCCACGACTACTGAGCCCGTGCTCTAGAGCCCGTGAGCCACAACTACTGAGCCTGAGCGCCACAACTACTGAAGCCCACATGCCTAGAGCCCGTGATCCACAAGAGAAGCCACTGCAATGAGAACCCCGCGCACCGCAATGAGAAACCCGTGCACCGCAATGAAGAGTAGCCCCCGCTCACCACAACTAGAGAGCGCCCATGCACAGCAATGAAGACCCAACACAGCTAAAAAAAATATTTTTTTAATAAATAATAATAGATAAATAAATGTGTAAAAAAAAAAGACACCAGGCTATAAATGTGAACAAAATAAATAAGATCCCTACTCCTACAAAGTATTTGTGCTACTGGTGTGGTGCAAAATATTAAATATGCAAACTAGTAAATGATCAACATGGTGTTAAATAGTCATTGCTATGGAAAAAATGAATTAGGATCATATTACAGAGAATGACTAGTGGTGTCGGTCATTTAAATTATCATCAAAGAATGCCTAAATGAAGTGATAGTGTTTGAAGTAAGAACTGAATGATTAGAAGAAGGTAACCATGTGAAGCTCTGGGGACAGGTATTTTTGAGGCCAAAGGTGGAGCAAGTAGAAAAGAACTAGAGCATCACTGAGCTTGAGGTGTTCTATGACCATCAGGAACAATTCCATATCTGAAGCTCGATGAGCGATGGGGGGATGTTTGGAAAAGAGATCACGGAGGAAACCAGTGCTACTCAAAGTGTGGTCCCCAGACTGGTGTTGGTCCAAGAAGTGTTTGTTCCTGATCCATTATAAACATAACTGCAGAAATTATGAGTAAGCATTTAGAAACTTTACATTTGACAGAAAATATTATGCTCACTGAATCTAAATTCGCAGTTTCCAAATTATGTGCTGATATGTCCTGGGAGTGGGGGATGGGGGTGCAGGGAGGGTCAGGGAGGGGAGTCAGTCACAAGGCACCAAGGGATATTTCAAAATTTCAAGGAAATCACAAAAATACTCGATATCTAGTTGGACACAGTGCAAGGTCAGAGTCAAGGTATGTCACCATTTCCCAATTCATTAGAGCTTTGATTCTTTTGATAGGTTCATATATTTGCAAAGCTGGGTTTTCAACATCTGTGATATAAAGCAAGTACTGTGCAGAATCAGTGTGGAAAAGTCAGGGAGATTGACAGTGATGTCAACCTGATCTCAAGGTGTGTGGAGCTGGGCAAGTGTCCCACTGGTAAGTGATAAGGGTTATTTCAGAATCAAATACAAATATTCTTTTTTCTGTCAAAATTGTATGTATTACGATTTTGCATGGCTACTAAGTTGTCAGGACATCTATTCCAATTTGGATTTAACCGGTCGATAATGCAACCTGAGAATTGGGACTTTCATAGCTCCCCAGTGATTGCAAGGTGCAGGGGAAGAGAAGCACTCCTAAAGTGTGTCTAGGCTAGAGACAGAAAACCCTCTAGACCAAGACTCTGTTTTGGAATCCCAGTCCAGAAAAAGTCCTGCTCTGACAGAAATCTGCTTCGGCAGCAGGAAGGACTCAAGCTGTGAAAAGCTGGGAGCAGGACCATGATGGGAAATTCTGCCACCATATGCTGGAGGGAGACACCCTAGAATCTACTATAGAGCTCTTCCATGTGCGTGTCTGTGTGCTGCGGCCTTGTCACCCCCTGTGAGCCCATCAGAAATGCACAATCTCTGGCCCCATCCCAGACAATTAAATCCGAACCTGCATTTTAACAAGATTTTGAGGTGATTCATATGCACGTTGAAGTGGGAAAAAATGGGTTTAAAAGCCACAAGCTAACTGTATGAGGCAAACCCATACATACCAGTCAAGGCCTGTCCCTTTCAACTTAGTAGCTGCCTCTTCCCACTCTCTCCCCCTTCTTGCTGATCAGAGGAAGAGTGGTCTCTCCATCTGCCCTTAGAATTCTATCACCATCTCCTGTCTTAGGAATCTACAGATTTGCCCTCTTTTTTGGCCCCTTCCATGGTGCTTAAACAACCTTTAGACTCACCCCATATCTTTAAAATATTCACCCTTGGCCTCACGCCCCCTGCAGGTTCCCTCTGTTGCTCAAATCCCTTTCTCAAAGTTCTTGGAAAAAGTTGGCCATACCTGCTAAGGCCATGTTCTTGTCTTACCCACTCCTCACTCCCTGGCTTCCATCCTCATCACCCCAACGTCTTCTCTTCTCATAGTTGTTTATGGCCTCCTGGTTATAGAACACCTCCTCCTACTTGATTTCTTGCAAATTCCTTCATTCTTTTTTTTTTTTTTTTAAGAAAATATTTTTTAATCTTATACTACAGTACCTTGAAAAGTACAGTAGTACAGTACAACAGCCGGCATACAGGGGCTGGCATTGAGAGAACAGGCAAGAAGAGTTCCTGACTGGAGGAGGGAGAGGAGGTGGGAGATGGTAGAGCTGAAGCATGGTCAGCAGTAGGAGACAGAGGGCAGGCTGCAGTGTCACTCACGCCTGACGGTGATGGCACAGGTGCTGATTCCCTGCTGGATTCAGTTCTATCTACCCTCTTGAAAAAATGATCCAGTGATGTCTGGGTAGTAGCTCTTTTTTTCTCATCACAGATGACACAGTAGCACTGGACTGCATTCTGAACGGCTGCTGCAACCTTCGTGTTCCGTTCTATGTTCGGATCCTGTGCCTCCAAAACTAACAGTGCCTCCTCAAATAAAGAAAATCCCCTTGCCGTTTCCTACATTATGAATCTCTTCAGTTCTTCAGTTACTTCTTTCTCTTGTCTCTCTTCGTCCTTTCTCTGGGCCTCCAACTCCATCAGGTCATCATTAGTCAGCTCCTCGTGTTGCACAGCAAGGAGTTCAGTGAAGTCGTCCTCTTGCAGATCTAGTTCCAGCTTCTCGCTGAGGGTCATTAAGTTGCTGAAGATCATATTCACATTTTTGAAAGTTTGCAACTTGCAGATTCACATGTAGGGGACTTACTGTACATGTTTTTCCCTCTGTATGTGTTTGTATCCAAATTTCCTCTTCTTACAAGGACACCAGTCATATCGAATTCAGGCCCACCCTAATGACCTCATTTTAACTTAATTATCTCTTTAAAGGTCCTATCTTCAAATACAGCCACATTCCAAGGTGCTGGGGTTAGGACTTCAACATGTGAATCTGGCAGGAAGGTGGCGCACAAATCAGCTTATAACAGTACCTCCCCTCTATTTGGCACTAGACTATCTGTTAATAGTCAAATATTTACTTTTAATAATATTTAATATTTAATAATATTTAATATTAAAAGTAGTTAACAATAGCCAGGGGCTATTCTAGGTGCTGGGGATGTAGTGAAGTCCAAAACAGAAATAATATTCTAGTGGGTAGTGTATAGAAGCTAAATGAATCAGTGCTACTCAGAATTCACTGTTTCTTTTCATATTAAATTCCAAAGGCATGTAAATCAATATGCAAAAATTTTGTGAGAATTTATAAGCAAATCAAAGTTTGGTTCTAATAAGGTATTGCTCTCCCTGACCTGGTGGAACCTTTTAAATTTCTTACTGTTTGCTGGGAGTACAAACTATAATGAAGCTGGTTTTGAGTCAATGTAAAATGATATTGAAGATTAAGAAGGATTGCTTGATTTGGTTATTGTACAACTATAAGGCGTGTGGTATTTGGCAGAACTTAAAAATCTAAACTCCAGTTTTGTTAAAATTGTATTTCCTTAAAATATGTATTTTGTTACTGGGGAGAGGTTTGAAATATCCACTGCAAATCTACTGCTATTGTCACAGAGCAAACATTTCTGACTTTTTTTGTTTTTTGCTTTTTTGTTATGTGCATAAATGATTTATATATTTACTATAAAGTGCTAATGAAATGTGTGAATTTCAAGTAGAAGCTCAGGTTTTTGTGCATGTGCCTACATTTGTATAACTCAATTTCAATTTTTTATCATGAGCTCTTGTATCCCCTCATTGCTGACAAAATTGAGACGTTGTATATAAATGAAAAACCAGGGATTCACTAGTTACTTTCGTTGAAGAATTGAGTCCTATTCAAGGGTTACCTTTCCTTCTCAGGGTTCTCTACCTTCTAATCTGTCTAGTCTTGGCTCTAAATTCCGTATGCACTTATTCAGTTGTCACACTATATTACTGGGGCAGAAACAGCCATCTTTTAAGCTTCATTTGGCCAAGACCTATACTGACACTGGCTGCTGGTATCCTAGCCCCATCTGTTTCTGAGCGGAAAGGATGTTTGGTGCTCAGGCCAGCAGTGACTGAACAGGCTGCAAGCACCCATCATTCTCCTGATCAGCCCTCTGACACTGCATTACTTGGTGGGCAGATCAGGCCAACATTTTGATGTGGCCCCTCCTCCCCTTTGTTGGGTAACCTTCTTTCTGGTAATCATTTACAGCTCACCACGTTGCCTAACTGGGAACTCCCCCGATTTTTGGATTCTTTTCTCATTCCAGGAATTCTGTTTCCCTCCTTCATCACTGGTTTTCTGTTCACATAGCTTGGGAATGGCAGATGATGGTTGGCTGAGGGGAAGCAGTTGGCTTTTTAATAAGATCAGTGGGGCTCCCACTTGTTTGAAGCCTTCTTTAGAAAGTGGAATATTGACCCTTCTCTGTCCCCAGCATTTGGTTCAATTTCCAGAGAAACAGGAACTCTTAGGTCCTTGGCCATTTCATCTGTTATTGAATTTCCTTTACAGAGGTATCATTTGACGTCTTAGAAATGTATCAGAGTTGGTGGATTTGCATCTAATCTGGAACAACTGTTCTATCAGTAGAAACATAATGTGCTCTTGATCAGGGTGAGAGGCGTCAGTAATTTGAGGTTTAAATTCTTTTTTTTTTCCTTTAAGAACTTTTATTGAGGTACATTTGACATACAATAGAACTCCTTCATTCTTGACTACCCCTCCCTAACCCACCTTTAAGAAATACTTTCAAGTCTTGACTTCGATAACCGCTTCCTACCTCCCTGCTTTCCTGCCTCATTTTCTCTGCCGAGTCATCTTCCTAGGCCCATCCCTGAAAGAAAAGTCTTCTCCATGGTTCCCCACCAGGGAGGCCGGCTTCTTACCTCATCGTCTGCATTCTCCATTGGGACCTCATCTCTGTGTGAATGAACCTCTTTGTCTCCAGCCCAGACCTTACTCTCTCCCACCAGAGAGTTCTATTTGGTTGTTGTCCTTGCAACCTTCAATCCATGGATGCAAAATAAAACCCATTTTCTTTTCCCATGCCATCCACCCAACCCTAGCCCAACTCTGATGTCACTTGTATTAGTGAAAGTCATCACCACGCACCTATTCCCTGGAGCCAGTCTTGAGCACTCCCTTCCTTATTCTCCGTATCCAGTCAATCGCCGAATCCTGTGCTTCTGTTTCTTAACATGTTTCAAATACACCTTCCTCCCTGAATCATCACTGTCAAGACATTATCATCTCTTGACTGATTTGCTTCAACAACCCCCTTACTGGTACCCCTGCCCTTGCTCACTCCCTCCAGGTCATGCTTCCCATTAATCTCCATCAGTTCAGAGTGGTGCTTCTGAGATGGACACAGTATCATCCACTCCTTGGATCTCCAGTGCCTAGAAGATGAAGTCCAGACTCTTTAATATGATTTCCAGAGTCAGTTGAGACCTGGCCTTTCAAGCCTCATTGTAAGCCTTCCCCCATAACACAGAATATTTTGAATTTTCTCTCATTCTCTCTTTCTTTCTTTCCCCTCATCCTCCATTGTTTCCACCCATAGTCACATGTATATTTTGTATCTCTACCAAAAATATTCTTCCCTTTTTTGTATCTGGCTAATTTCTATTCTCCTATCGTGTCTTAAACGTCACTTGTCTTTGAAAGCCTTCCCTGACCGCTTAACATGAACTTAGGGGGTTCTTTAATATTTCAATTTCCATAGTAAACTTGTATAACACCTATTTTGTTGTGTGTTTAATTTCGTCTTTGTGGACAAAGACCATGTCCGTCTTTCTCCCGATTTCTTCTGATCACTAAGCACAGTTTCTCGTACACACTAATGACATAATACTTAATGTCAGAGCTGACATTTATTTTGTACTTACTATGTGCCTGACACTTTTCTGAGTATGTTATGTAAATGAACTCATTTAATCTCACACTAGCCCTTGATGAGTCACCAGTATTATCCCCATTTAGCGAAGGGTAAAGTGAGGCACAGAGAGGCTAAGTGACATGTACAAACAGCTAACAAGTGACAGACCCAGGATTCAAATATGGACAGTCTGACTCCAGAGACCATGCCCTTAACATTGATTCTTGATGGATAAGTGAAGGGGGTGGGGTTTGGATAAAATTAGAGGGTTCAAATTTATTTCCCCATACCACATAGCTGCGACGTGCTAGAGCTTGGAATGCACTCTGAGTCTTCTGACTCCAAATTTTATGCCTTTAGTGACTGTTCCACACTGCCCCTTATATTTTTAATTGTTTTAAAAGCAAATGCATTTTGCTCTCTGTGGACACAGTTTTAATAAGCTTGTTCAAATATTTGTAATTCAAATGCAGCATCCCCTGCTGTAGCCTTCTGTGATTCACAGACTTCAGTAAGTGGCCTCTGCTCTTCTCGGCACAGACCCGGATGAACTGACTGGCCCCACGTTTATTCCACTTCCTGTCTGATCAGACTCTCCGAACAGACTGCTGAGCCAGGGGGTTACAAGAGTCTGTCATTGCTTCCAAAACATTAATTGGATGGTAATATTTTTGCTCAATAGGCAGCTGGTTCATAACCTCACTGGGAAAGTGCAAAATGGTGATAAAAAGTGGCTCAATTCTGGGAGAAATGAGGCTGTTTCAGCCTATCTCAGGAGTTAACTGAGCTGATGATTTTTTTCCCCTTCATTCTCTCAAATGCACATTCATTGAGCATTGTTCAGCCCTGGAATAAGATGTTTGAATCCAAACCTATGACTCTCAGGCATGTATCAGACTTCTCCTACATCCCCATTGAAATCAAATGTGGAGTTCAGGTCCTACATTTTTATCCAAACCTCCCATAATTATCTGTGGTTTGGAGGCACATCTTATTAAATTTTATATTCTGTGTCTAAATTAATGTCACTTACATATTTTTTTCTGAATAAACTTTGGGAGGATAGAAGGAAGGAAGGGGGGAGAAAGAAAGGAATAAAGAAGGCAGGAAAGAAGGGAGGTAGGGAGGGAGAAAGGGAGGGAGGGCTGGAAGGAGGGAAGAAGGAAGGAAGGAAGGAGTTATCCTAAGCCCTCATTATTCTCTCCCTTCTTTGAAGCAGATCAATAAATATTTGTTTTGTAGCAGTAAATCTCCACCATGATGTCCGCATTTGTTTGCATGACAGACCAGTAGAAGGCATGGTTCTCTTTGTGAGCCACCATGAAATTCAAAATATTCAAGTCATGTGATCTTCAAATATATACATTGTATTGTCCTCCCACATCATTGACCCCTGCTCCTTACTCTCTCTGACTGGTTCTTTCCTCTCTCCACATCTCCCTCCAATGGTTTGAGTGTCCTTATTGCCTTCTCTTTCTCTGTTTCTTCCCAGTTCCATGGTTCAAACACCCCTCTATACATGAATGATTTTCAAATTTTCATCTTCAGCCCTGACCTATCCAAGAAGTATGCAACTCATTTATCCAACTGACTGCAAAGTATTCCTCTCCTAATCTTTGCCATCTCGATAAATGACTTAATCCCAAGAGGAAAGTTGCTGAGTAAAATACGGGACAGCATATAGTCTGCATGCCCACAGATGGCAGTTTGGCAGGAGTGTTGCCTGCAAGGAAGGCAAATTCATACCCAGAGTCAGTATCTATTTCCAGTAAGAACAAAGTACTGTCCCATCCAAGATGGAAGCAGTTTGATATAATGAACCTGCCACCCAGTGACTTCGGACAATTCACGCATCTGAATCAACAATCAAGTAAGTGTAAGTTGAGCTGCTACTATGCAACAGATGTAAGAAGGGTGTGCCTGGAATACAGGCTATCTCTTAGAGTTATCTCTTAGTACTCCCATGTACTCTGGTTAAAGTCAGTGGAAAACTACAACAACCAAATTAGCAACCTTTCAGGAAGGAATATTCGAGTTAGCCCACCAGGCAAAGAACCGTGACCAGATGAGGTGCTTGCTGATGGCAAAGGAAGTATAGAATGGGCAGTGAAAGTTGGCAGTTATCAATGCAGTTGTGACTATGTGACCAGTTGTAGAAGGGAAGCGCTTAATAGTTATGACTATTTTTTCCTTATATTTTTATGAATGTTTGTATGTGTTTGCATATTTGTTAGTTAAATATTTTTTGTTTTCTCTCCTCTCTCATCCTTTTGTCATCTAACATAAGATGTATGAATTATGGTTAATTATTATATGACAATAGTTATGTTACAGGATATCAAGGGAGAAGAGTAAACATTCCCCAAGTACTTTACATTCCCTTCTGGGCAAAGGGTTAGCTTTTTTGTTTGTTTGTTTGTTTGTTTGTAATCAGGATAGTTATATCATGTTAGGTGAAAATGTAACTTTGCTGTTTTCTTTTTTGGAGATTAAGAACAGTTTAAAGAGATGTGTATGGGTGCAAAGTTGACAACAGGTGCACTGTGATGGTCTTTTGGATGTGCTGATCTGACTGGGCAATAGCCCTCACTTACTCAATCAAACAGAAATCTTGTGTTGCTGTGAAGGTATTTTGTAGATGTGATTAAAGTTCATAATCAGTTGACTTGAAGTAAGGGAGATTATCCTATATTATCTATCTTCTAGATGTCACAGATAATCTTGGTGGCATGATTCAATTATTTGAAAGGCCTTAGAAAGAAGAGTTGAGGATTCTCTGAGATAAGAAGAAATTCTGCTTCTTTTTCTAGAATTCTATTATTTAACTGGGAGTTCAGCTCTCAAGGGTGCCAGCTTACCCTGCCTGATGACCTGTCCCATGGATTTTGGACTGTCCTAGCCAGCCCCCACAATTGCATAAGCCCATTCCCTGCAATAATTACTTAATATAAATTTCATACTTATTCTGAAACTCTGCTTGACCTTGAATGATACACTAAATCTGGCAATCCTACACTGGTGTCAGTTTGAACCCTCTCTTTCCATCCTTACTTCCCTATTCAATCTGTCTGCAAGTTCTGTTGGTTATATCTCCAAAACATATCCTAAGTTGTATCATTTCTCAATATCTATATTAATAATAATCTGGTCCAAACCAAGCCAGAACTGGCTTAAATTTTTTCTCACTGAACTTGGAGTAAAATCCTAACTCCTTACCAATGTCTAGAACAATAGTTTTATACTAAATTTTTAGTCTCAGGATCAAAACTTACAGTCTTAAAAAGTATTGAGAACTCCAAAGAGCTTTTGTTTATTTGGGTTATATCTATCAATATTTACAGTGTTGGAAATTAAAATTGAGAATTTTTAAAAGCAGTTACTAATTCATTTAAATTGGTAATAAACCTACTCTATGTTAAACTAAATGGCATATTTGATGAAAATAACTATATTTTCAAATAATTAGTAAGAAAAGTAGCATTGTTTTACTTTTTTTTTTTTTTTTTTTTGCTAAGCTCTAATATCTGGCTTATTACAAGAGAGCTTGAGTTTCTTATCTGCATCTTTATTCAGTCTATTACAATACATTATTTTGGTTCAAGAATATAAAGAATGTCTGGTCATATCAGATATATAGTTGGAAAAGGGAAGAGTATTTAAGAGCTTGCTTGATAACTGTAGGTATTCTTTTACCATATTACACCAAAACTTGACACGTGATATTTTTTAAAGATGAGTTGCAATGTAGAATCTGAAACTATGTGAATGAACATTAAAATCCATTAGTTCCTCTCTTAGTTTGAACAAATCTATAACTCTTGTGTGATTTTGTAACATCTTGCTTTGGTATTTGGAAAACAATGGTTCACAGGGTTAGATAAACATTCCAAATCTGGATACATTTCGTATATGACAACGAAGAGTCATGTGCATTGGTATCACCAGAAATCTTATCAGATAACTGTTAAGCTCACAATAGCAGATGCAAGTTCTTTAAAAATTCTAATTTTCTCTTGAAAATCAACACTTTATCATTTGCAACAAATACTGTCATTTATCTTTAAGTGACAGGCTCACCTTGTTTACTTTCAAGAAAATTTCTGCCAAATACCCAGGTCTGAATAATTATCCTTTGTCAGTTGTTCTTTCAAGTAAAAATCGTGTTCCATGAAAAAGTGGCTAGTTCAGCTAACAACTCAAATAATCACACAAATGTTTTTTCCTTAAGGTAACCGTCATGCTTTGATATGGAACAGAAGTGCTTCATGTGAAAATCCTATTTTGCCTCAACAAAAACATCAGAATTAATAAAATGAATAATCTTTATTGCTTTCTCAATGGCATCCTTAAGTGAAACTGGCTTCTATTTCCCTGAAATTGCATGGTGGTAAAGAAACAGAGGTTGATGGCATTGCACTGATTTAGGATAAGGCTCATTAGTTTTATCCATCATCACTTTTGTTGCATCAGCATAAATGTCCACACAGAGAAACAGGCAACAAACATCTTAGTATCATTACGACAATAATTTTGATCTTGTGGATCCTCTGAAAGGAGGGTCTCAGAGATACCAGATTCCAAAAGCCATATGTTGAGAATCTCTGCTATAAGCTATATCTAGTCCTACTGCCTGCCTCTGCCTTTACCTCCCTGCAAATAATTTGAATTGCACTGAAAGCCCAGCCATTCAGAACTCATGATAAGCAGGAAGATATCATGCTGACTCCATTACTCTAACCTACAGAAACCTGAGTGCCTAGATGCTGTCTCCTCATTATTGAGCATAAAAAAATCATATGTGTTCTTTCATGGAACACCTTCTATATATTTCATCTATATGGCTGTGCTGGGTTGGATAGCATATAAGTCAGGGTTCTCAAGAGAAACAGAGCCAAAGTGTGTGTGTGTCTGGGTGTGTGTGTGTGGTAAAAGAGAGAGAGTCAGTGGGGAGAGATTGATTTAAGGATTCGGTTCATGCAATTCTGAAGGCATGAAGGCTGTCAAGTCCAAAATATGCAGATCTGGCAGACTGGAGACACAGGAAGAGCCAATGCTGCAGTTTAAGTCTGAAGGCAGTCAGCTGGCAGAATTCCTTCTTACTTGGCGGAGGTCAGTCTTTTGTTCCATTTGGGCCTTCAACTAATTAGATAAGGCCCACCCCTATCATGGATGGCAGTTTGCTTCACTCAAAGTCCAGTGATGTAAATGTTAATCTCATCCAAAAACACTCTTACAGAAACATCCAGAATAATATTTGACCTCATAAGTGGGCTCTATGGCCCAGTCAAGTTGACCCACAAAATCAACCATCATAGATAGAGTTCACCTCCTTCCCAGAACCTCAGAACGTGACCATGATTTGGAAATAGGGCTATTGCAGTTGCAATCAGTTGAGCTGAGGTCATAGTGGAGTAGGGTGGGCCCTTAATACAATATGACTGGCATTTTCAAAAGAAGAGTAAAGACAGAGCCAGAGATGCTTTGGGAGAACCTTATGGGATAACAAAGGCAGAAATTGGAGTGAGGTGTCTACAAGCCAAGGAAAACCAAGAATTTCTGGCCACACCAGAAGTTAAGTGAAAGGCAGGGAACAGCTTCTCCCCTAGAGTCTTCACAGAGAGCATGGCCCTGACAATCCTTGACTTCAGACTTCTGACCCCCACATCTATGAGTGGATACATTTCTGTTGTTTTAGGCCACCAGGAGTGTGGTACTTTATCATGGCAGCCCTGGGAAACTGCTGCCAGCATCCAATTGCTATATTACTTTGTAGCTTAAAGTGCATAAAAGTAAAAATCTCATTGGGGAGAAAAATAAATAAATCATCAGGATTTCTTCTCCTAAGGGTGGAGAAGCAGGACCCCAGCCCCTGACACAGATATGCTCAGTGACCTGCAGTGTGGAGAGAGAAACAAGGCTGAAATTCAGCAAAAAAAAAACCCTGACAAAAGAGGAAAGACAGTGAGATGGACCAGAAACAGCAGGGGTCATCTGCAAAATGAAGGATGCCAAGTGAGGATACAGGATGGAAGGGTCAGACACATCTTAGTCATTTTCCTCTTTGATGTAGGTATCCCAGAGAGCTTTGTAGGGAGATATGGAGGAGTCTCTCAGAGGGGCCCAACGCTGCCTCCTGCAAAATTAGGAGTACGAAAGACAGTGAAAGAGGAGAACCAGAGGGGTTGAGAGGAAGAACCAGACCTGCTGTCACTCTGGAAAGGAAAAGAAAGTCAGATTGCAGCTGGTAAATAAGATGTTACGGTGAAGCTTGAAAAGCCGGGTTCCTTCTCCTTTGTAAAGGCTCCACCTGCATCCCATGAAGGGGCTCAGTGACAGACACATTAAAACACCATTAAAGTGTGAAATAGAACACAGTGTGAAAATAGATTTAACCTTCACAGTGTATCGATCGCTACCCTGCGCCGTGGCCAAGTTCTTGGACAACTGTTTTATAATAGGTTTTACTTATTTTCCTGTTGCTATTCTGACTTCCTCCGAGGAGGGTGTTATTTCTAAAAGCGCCTGACAGAGGAGAGAAGCAGGTTTGCCTCTCAGGGAAGGCCTGGCCTTGGAATGCTCCTGCCAGCTGCTCCATAAACAGAATTCAGTTTTGTGAAAGTGAGGAATGATTTTGTGGTGGCTGCTGGGAAGACAGACGCCCAGGGATGAGGAGGAGAACATTGCCAGCTTTCCAGGGAGGGGGAAGGAGAGAGGGGTGGGTCCATACAATTATAAGTAATGGCAGGAGTTGGGTACCTACATCTCTTGTGACTTACTTTAGGCACCCAAGGATGATGGGCTATTTCTGCCTTGTAGGATGGCTCCTAGGTTCTATTTTTTTCTTCAAAGTTTGTACACACTCACACACACACACACACACACACACGCACATACACAGAATACTCTTTTCACATTAAGGGAGAAAAGAGATCCAATTCCCTGTAACAAAAATGATAAAAAGAGCTGTAACTCTCTAAATAATTTTCGGAGTAAGTTTTTGACCCACATGAGAGCAGATTAACAAAGAGGAACATAACGACAGTAAAATCATTTACTTTTCAAGGAAACATTCATATGTAATTTTGTAATGGCTTAGAAGACTAAATAATGGGGAGATACATTTGTATCTCAGAGTTAATAATAATCAGCTCAGGTATCCCTCTATGTGGGACTTTTCACACTGTATTTCTTGAGCCATCTCATTTGTAAAATGAACATCTAAGGCAGATGCAGAATCAGAGAAAAATTATAATGGAAAGATCAGTGCGTGGCAAAGCATTCACTGCACTTGCATCGTAGGCCATGAAAAACCAGGGAGGCCAATAATTAATGGTGTTTTGTGCGGCCCAAAGGCCACGGCTCATCAAAGGTGGGAAAACTACCCGTGAGAGTCCTCAAATCTGAAGTTTCACACCTGTGTTTCCCAAATCCTATTCTTATAATTCATCATATTAGGAATTTAAATATAATTGATAAAATTGAACATGATTTTTTATACAAAACTGTCCATAAAAAAGGATACAAAATTTTTTTAACAGAAAAACAAATCTATGCCAGAGTAGTAAGTGCATCATACTTAATGGTGAACAAATAAATTCTCTTTGGGTTTAGAAACATGACAAAGTTACCTACCCCATTTAACTACTGTTATTTAGAATTATTGTGTAAATAATAACAAATACAAATATGGAATAATAGCTCTAATAGTGAAAGCTATAATGAAAAAGTTGTAGATCCTATGATGGGCTAAGTAAAAAATCAGTAAGATCTACTGAAGTCATTAAAACAATTGATTTAAATACACCTGTTGATTAAAACCTATATGTAAAATACCAGTAATTTCCTACAGAAGAAATATATCTAGTTTGGAAATAGAATAAAAAAGGAAAAAGAGCCCTCCCCTCCAAAAAGATTGAACTCAATTGGGACCATAAATATAAAATAAAGTGAGAATAATCCTTATAGGAAATGTGTGGAACTCATATAAGTAAAACTATAAAATGTTATGTCATGTTTACATATTGAGAGATTAATATTGTAAAGATCACAAATCATTCCCAAGTAACTTTTGAATGTAATAAAATTCCAGTAGGATATTTCAGAGCATGAAAAATATCTTCCAAAAAATTATGTAGAAGAATCAGCTGGGTAGATAGCCTGGGACTTTTTAAAATGAAGAGTGAGAGGAGATGACATGACCAATCACATGTCAATCATTCATTGAGTAAATATTTGAGGACCTACTGTGTGCATTTTGTTTGGGAGATGAAGGGAGAGAATGGACATGGTTCCTGACTTCAAGGAGCCTACAATCTAATGGAAGAAAGAGATAGTAAAAAAGAAAATGACACAAATATTATAAATATCTAATTACAAATTGTAATAAGTGTTTTAAAGGAAAGCTGCAGGTGTGGAGAAGAAGTGCCTGGTGGTGCTGTTGGTGTCCTCCAAATCAGAGGACACTACTCACTTTGATTGGCACACACATGGTGTCACTGGCCTGGTGTGCAGCTCCCTGCAGCCTGAAACATCAGTCTTAATGGTGAGAGTGACATTTAACCTGGGCCAAGGGGCAGGAAGGGCAAGAGAGTTCCCAGTAGAAAGAAAACATGTCTGAAGGTCCTACAACGAAAAGATCTGGGCACATTCAAGAAACAAAAGGGGTCCAATACGACCAAAAAATGGAACTCCAGAAAGAGACGTGGGGTAAGTGTGGAGACAGAAGTAAGTGGGGGCCATGTGCAGACCATGCAAAATGGAATAGATGTTGAGTGCTATGATAGTCTCCCCAAGGGTTCTGAGCAGGCAAGTGCATGATGTAATTAATGGTTTAAGGAGTATTGTTTTGTTTTTTTCTATCGTGTGGAGAATGGTTTGGAATGAGTTGAGAATGGACATGGGAAGATTAAATAGTGGGCTATGCAGTACTCCAGGAGAAAGTTGGTAGTGTAACCAGGGTAAGGGCACTGGGAATGGAAAGTGGAAGGATTTGATAAATATTTAGAAGGTAGAGTTAATGAGAACTGGCGATTGACTGAATGGAAAGTCAAAAAACCTATATAAAGCTGATAAAATTTAAAGATTTTCATGGGTGTGAAAAAGATAGACTGATTGTTGGAACAGAAAAAAAGGCAGAAACAGATTGATAAATATTAAAAAATGAAGTTGGTACTTTTAAAATCGTGGGAAAGAAGGGATTATCCATAAACATAAATGCAGGGCCATTGACTAAATTTCTAGGGGAAAGAGGAGAGAACTGAAGAGGGTGGAGACCTTTCTCACAATTCGCACCAAATAAAAATGAAACATTAGAAGTACTAGAAGACAACGTAGGTTTGTATTTTGATTACTTTATCTTACTTCACTTTTTTCTTTTTTGGTTTTGGACCTCAGGAACAAACATGATATAAAAATACCCCTCAGTTCATGGCTCACTACCACCCATTGCTCTGTGCAACACACTCTCTTGTCTTTTTATTCCTCCCCAGACATCATTCCCATCCTACTTTTCCGGCTTCAAACTCTCCAACCCCACCAAGTACCCGCTCTAAGGTTCTACATAGGGTTAATGAGCAGTTTAAATGTTAATACATGAAAAGCTCCTTAGAAAATACCTACTACTTTTTTAACCAATGTTACAACTGTTAATATCAATGAATACTAATATTTATTATTGAGTTGTCCCATCAAAGAATATAGTATATCTCTTCATTTAATCAAATCTTTCTTTATGTCCTTTATTTCTTTCAGGATTTTCTCCACAAGTGCTTATTAGTTCTTCATTAGCTTAAATTGTAGTCACTTTGTAGCTTGTGTTGCTATTTTAAAAAGGTATCTTATTTTCTATTTCTTTTTCTGAATGTTTATTCCCAGTATGGAAGAATGCTACTGATTTTTAAATTGTATTTTTACGCTGAATTTAAAAAATAATCTTGGAGTAGGGATGGCTCTTTTCTCCCCCTCAAGCATAATGCCAAAGGCAGAACACATAAGAAAAATGTTTGCCAAGAAAACCTACTAAAGTCAAAATCATATGACAATTTGGGAACAAAATTGCTACATATTTGACAGAAAAGGGACTAATACTCTAAATATATAAAAAGTTATGACAAAACAAAACCCCAAAATTGTCCAATATGGGTAAAGACCGTGAAGAAACAGTTCGAAAGAAGAAATTGAAACATCCAGCAAACTTGAATTAATGCTCAATTTTATATATAACCAAGGCCTGCAAATTAGTAGAATAAAGCATTTTTTGATCGTCGTATGCATTAGTCAAGATTCATGTCCTAGTGACAGAATCCAAACACAATGTAAATTATGCAAAAAAGGAAATTATTGGATCAGTTCACTGGGATATACAGGGATGATTCTTTCTTAAGTCCCAGATGGATCCAAAAGCTCACGTTTCACAGCTGTCATCTCTATTGGATTTATTCTGGAGGCTGAGGTTGTCCATTTGGAAGAAAAAATTGCTGTTGGTGGCTCCTTCCAACCTAGCAAAAGGAGAAAAAAATCTAACAGCTCTCTTGAATGCATATATATGAAACTTAGGAAAAACGCTGGTCCTGGTGCATTCATTTACCTGTGCTGAATAGAGAGTAACACTCTACAGACAAAAGAAAGAACTTGGGAGGGTATTTTCCAACTCCTCAAAATTTAAAAACCACTTGTCATTATAAATAGACAAACAAACAAAAAAGCCCAATAAATTGATTGAATGTGGAGAACATTAGATATGGAGTTGGATATACTCTCTCTCCCAGCAAGACCTCATTACACTGATGGTCACTTCCCAGACTACTACCGGGGACCTGTGGGCTGGAGTGGCTTGCTTTAGACATTATATCACAGTCCTTGGAGAGAAAAAATTGCTTGCAGAAAGAGAAGAAGCAATTCCATCTTGCAGGACAAAAGCAAGCATTGGACAGGTCTAAGATAGGGAGGGGAGATGGATAGTGGGTCCAAACTCTGCGAGAGTAGGCTTCTCATAGCGTACAATGTGGTCTGTGCTGAAAGTTGACAAATACCATTTTGAGCATGTGAGGAGCCCTCTAACTTTTATTTTTTCGCCCCACTCAATTGAGAGGTTGGCAGGTTTGAGGCCTGTGTCCTTTAGAAATCCCATCGCACAGCTTGGAGGTTTAATTCAGCCAGAAAGGCAATCAACAGCTCGAAGGTCATTCAGAGCCTCTACTATGAAGCGAAAATGTTTTTGTTTTATGAAAAAATACGAAATGCAGAGAAAATTGAGCCTACAAAGGGACAATGTGAAGACTGCAGAAAGCAAGTAATGAAATTCCGTATTCCCTTGGAACATTTCAGAAAACCTGAATTCCCTTTGACAACAGATCTGCCACCTTCTAAATTGAAAGACCTTCAAATGGGAAACGGCACCTGTAGTTCTGCCTGGAGGCATGATGCCTCGATCAGGTTCAGAAAGTTGCTCTGGCTGTATGGTTATAGACTTCCTTCTCTGGATGTGGGGAGATCTGAGCACACAGAAAGAGAGGTGAGAAGCTGGTAGGAGCCTGCTCAGTCATAAGAGGAAAGGAGTCCTGGGACCGTCTTCTCTCCACTAGCTTGTCCTGGACTTGGAGTTCCATGGAGGGTGTTGTAATTCCCTTAAAAGAAATTTACTAAATGTCAGTTGCAGGTAAGTACTGATACTATGAAGTACTGAGTATTATTTTCAATTTTCCTATTGGAAAGGCAAAACTACCTCATACTCGCTTTTTGTTTTCATGACACATAGCTCCGAGATCTGGCATGTAGCAGGCTCTCACAGGTGTTGACAGACTACTGGAATGAATGGACAGAAATGAATGAAATACATCTAGGCAATGCTCACCTTCCATTTAGCGTCTTTCTGTTTAACTTAACCCTCCCAGTGTATGTCCACCTGCCAAGCCTGAGTTAGCTATGAGAAGACATTTAGAGAGGAGGGTACTGCAATTCAAGAAGAGATGAGATGACCATATGCTTTCTTACTGTATAATGTGGAGGGACACAACTGCCATTGGAAATGAACAAAGTGATGTATGAGGTTAAAAGCAGGAGAGATTATGCATGGTTGTGGGAATCACAAACTTTTTCTTAAAGAAGTGTGATATGGGAAAATCACTAAAACTGACATTGCCACTGGGAGAGAGAGAGAGGAGAAAAGCTCTTCCAGATCAAGGCAGGCATACATATATTTAGCATTAAAAAGTAGTTCAGTTTGAGTGGAATCAACCATATTTCTGGGAGATTGTTATTGTGTAGGACTGGAAAAGTAGGTTGGGGTCAGCTACTTCCTATTTACTCCAACATGCTTCACTTACTGGAAAGGAATGTTGGTCACGTGTGCTGTTATTACTTGTTAATTGGTCTATTTCCCATACCGTACTGTAAGTTCCTTGAAAGCATAGATTATATCCTGTTCTTACCTGGCAGGAATCTCTATGTGTGTCTCTCCTGGTCTACTGAGTTGTTCCTAATAGGAAGTGTCCTTGGCCGAGGTCACTACTCAAGAGACTGCCACAAGGAGAGTGACTTAGAGCAGCAGTTCTGACCTTCCTCGCTGTCTCTATCAACACCCCTCCCCAGGGAGCAGGAAGAAAGCCAGCCCGCTCAGACCCATTTCCTCTCTTTATCTTTGAAATCTTCCAGTCTACAGAAAATGAGCATTTTGCTCTGCTCCTCTCCACCCCAAACCTTAGAGGAGAAGGCTATGCCTGTGTCCATGAGGCCCCTTGTAGCCAACATTTTCTGTGTCTGGCTGGATAAGTCTACTTAATTCTAGGGTTCGGTATCAGGAAATCCACTTGTCCTCTCTCTTCCACAGCAGTAATAAGGATCTAATTTTGTCTCCATTTTTTGGACTCCTGCATCTATCTCTTGGTTCCTGAATTTAGATGGAAAAGGGGGTATGATAGCCCTCTTTTTTTTTTTTAAGTCTCTATTGAATTTGTCACAATATTGCTTTTGTTTTACATTTTTGGTTTTTTAGCTGAGAGGCATGTGGGATCTTAGCTCCTTGACCAGGGATCGAACCCACACCCCCTGCATTGGAAGGCGAACTCTTAACCACTGGACCACCAGGGAAGTCCCGGATAGCCCTCTTAAATGCCGTCAAAGCCTAAGTGTGTGTTGATTGAAAGAATGAATGCGTGATTTAATCACTGAAGCCTAGTGTATGCAGGAAGCATCAAAGTCACCATCCTATGGCTCTATTGCTCTGTCAAGGTCCAGCTGTGACCACCATGTGCACTTGATAATGGAATCTTACTGTGAGGTCATTTGGGTCACCACTAATAGATCACTTTCACTTTCTTGTTTTGGAATATTTGATTATTTCCTTCTTTTCTCCTTTTATGTGAAATCTGTTTCTCAATTTCTGGAAATATTCCCATCCCCTTTTACTCTTTGAATACCATTACCTCCCTTTCCCCACCAAAACCACTTCTGACAGTTGTTACCTCACTAATTTCTGGTGTCCATTTCTGAAGCCAGGAATTTGAATAATCCTTGAAGTTAAGAATAAAGGAACTTATTTTTACAGCATCCCCATCTGCACAGGGACACACCTCTTACTTGGAATATGTTTGTGGTTTAGAAATCAAGTCCTTGAGGTCCTAGTTCTTTCACATATTACTCACTGGGAGGATGCCATCCACAGCGGGTTGAAGACCAAGAAGTTTTCTTTTTCTAAAAAAAATTCACGTTTGATTTGGATTTGTTTATTTTAGAATACACTGGTACTTCTAAAAGCTGGATTTTGCATTTTATCAAAAGCATGCCAACTAAAACAAGAAATTGACCTGCAGTTCAAAGCTTGTATCTGAGTGTTCAAATAGCTTTCTGAAATTGAATGGCCACTTCTAGTTCCAAAGTTTCTTTAAAAATGATGAAACCCTGCAGTCACAAGGACTAAACTAAATTGCAGTTTGGGGATACAACTGAAAAAGTAGAAGAGATTAAGAGCTCAGTTTCTACAGGTGTCTGGACAGAAGTGTCTGAACATCAGCATAGAATTTTTTTTTCAAAAAGAAGTAGGTAGAGCCCACTGAAAATGGAAAAACAATTAAAAATATATCGAAAGTAGAAAGAAAAAGAGAAATCATTCCTAATTAATTCGGGTGCCCTACTCAACCCCAGACTCTTTGTAATCCTACTGGGAACATCTTTATTGATCTGGGGGTCCAGGAGCAGACTTCTGATGCTTACCTCAGCATAAAAACAGGCTCTTGTGATGAGCAGTGATTTAATTACATGACAATCACCGTTAACAATGCATGGCGAATACCAAAAAAGATATGCAGGGCAAAACTGGCAGTGATAAATGCAAAGATGTGGCATTGACTTTCAGTAAAGTTTCTGGCTAAAATTCCACTGATACGTCTCTCATAGGAAAGACTGACATTCAGTGACTTGAAATGTCAAAGAACTGACTTCCTTGGCTCCTTTTTAGGTAACAATAAGGAAATTTATATTTTAAAATATTAATTTGTATTATATTAGTAAAATCTGTCTCTAAAACCTGAGAAACAGACCTAGAATTAAACTTTTCCACAAAAATATAAGACTTTAAAAGGCAGAGAACTTCTCTTGTCTTACATCCTCAAGACTCACTCAATGCTTAAGTCTCCAGCCAGTATTCAAAAATTATGGAAGGAACTACTGGAAACTGAATACATTTTCACAATAAATACCCATTCAGAATAAAATTTCAAGTATCTTCAGATATGTTATCATACCTAGATATGGCAAAGCACAAATTTAAGTCTAAACATACTGAAAACAATAAAGTACACTCCCCTCTTTATCACTATACTAAGTTGGATTAATCAAAGCTAATTAGTAGTTTAGAAAGATTATATCATAATGTTAATCAGCACAGATTGTTTTAAGACATTTGAGTAGATAAATATGAAAGTAAGGCCCAAAACTTGTGTTTAATCTTGTTTCATAAAATCTGGTTAACTGTTTTATATACAGTAGTGTGTATGTGTTAATCCTAAACTCCCAATTTATCCACCCCCCCACCATCACCTTTCCCCTTTGGTAACTGTAAGTTTGTTTTTGAAGTCTGTGAGTCTGTTTCTGTTTTGTAAATAAGTTCATTTGTATCATTTTTTTAGATTCCACATATAAGTGATATCATAAGATATTTGTCTTTCTCTGTCAGCAGGTCTCTACTGTATAGAATGGGGAACTCTACTCAATATTCTGCAATAACCTATATGGGAAAAGAATCTTTAAAAGAGTAGATATATGTATATGTATAACTGAATCATTTTGCTATACACCTGAACCTAACAAAACATTGGAAATCAACTATACTCCAATATAACATAAAAATTAAATTTAAAAAAAATCTGGCAAACAGAACATGGTACAATGGCTAATCTGTCATTACAGACTAATAAAATGAGAACATAATACAAATGCAAATAAATCGACAAAAGTGAGTGGAGGAAGAGTCATCTCAAATAAGAGCTACGAAGAAGTGTCTCGATGAGTGGAACACAGTAATATCAAGGGGGAGTGGAGTGCCAAACAGGAGATGACACCAGTAGAGGCATCCACACCTGAGGAGTGGAGAAGGGAGCTACTTTGTCTTTGCGGGCTTCCAATAACTCAGCTTGGAGCTGACAGGGTCTAAATTGGCATAAATGGGAAGAGGGTCAGGGAAGAAGGAGGTTCACAGGAAGCTTATACAGAGGCACACACCAGTATGAGCTCAGTTTATAAAACTGTTGGGGGGGGGGGGTCTCTTCTTTTGAACACATGAACTTTCCGAAGAGAGTTAAGGTAGAATATGTATCAAAGTAGAATATGTGACTCTGGAGTCCGACGGGCTAGATATAAAGTTCAGCTCTGTTTCTTACAAGCTGTGTAACCTTGAACAATTTCCTTAACCCTCTGAGCTTGGGGGATAAGAATAGTACCACCTCACAGTTGTTTTGAAGATGAAATAATCATTATGTATAAAACACTTAGAACAGTGCATGTTAAGTGTGAGGTCTTGGTGATATTAAGGTTTATAGTGTGATGTTGGCAAGCCCAGAACAAAGTTTTCCTGATTCTGGGACTTGGGAGGACTCACAAACTGGAACTGGCTCTCCGTCTGCTTGAATTAAAGCACGTACTGTTACCAGACACACTCTTCCCAGATTCACAGAGATCTCCTTCCAAAGACAGGCTCATCAGGAAAGGGACTGATGGACACATTAGCAGAGGAAACCTGCAGCTCTCACCTAGTCAATCCAATTCCTCATTCCAAAATAAGAAGAATCAACAATGAATCCACAGACGTGTGAGGAAAGCAAGTAAAGGGAAAGAAAAACTGACGTGGAAGAAATAGATGATTCAGGAAGATAGGCAAAAACTTAAATTTAAAAAATAAGGAAGAAGACATTCTATTATCTTCAGATTTGACAAGATGATAAAAGAAAAGGCTAGGGAAAAAATTAACTTAGAAATTAAAAATATGGTTGATCAAGTTAAACAAATAATCAAAAGATTGTAGGAGAAAAACAAAGAAGTTTCCCAGAGTGTACAGCAAAAGCAAAATATGAGAGAAAAGAAAAAAGAGACAAAAGAGTATTCAAAGACATCTCACTTCTGCCTACAGTGATCTCAGTGAGGGAGAAGAGAAGATGGAAGAACAGAAACTACTGCATACGTAATAGACAACAATTTCCCAGGCTTGAGCTGGATAATAAGGTTTTGCTTGAGAGAGTTCACTTCAGCTTGACTGCTAACTGGGATGAATTGAAAAAATGACATAGATATAGGTAAATCTTGTGAAATCTCTAAGCAGAGATAGAGTAAAAATTCTTAAAAAAAAAAAAACAAAAAAAAACTAACGAGAAAGGGAAAAAGACTTGAGTTAGTTAGCTTGGCAGCCAAACTCTTGTCAGCCGCCAGACCCAATCCCTTCAGAATTCCAAGGGAGAATTATTGAGACACCAGCACTGACCTATAACCTTTGAACTCTGGACAAATGTGAAGGCTGAATAAATACATTTTCAGACAGTAAAGAGCTCAAATATTTTACTTTCTGTATATTCTTTCTTAGAAAGGCATTTCTAGATGTATTTCAGCATAAGAAAGAGAAGGACCTGTAGCCCAGGACCCTGTAGATGTGACCCAAGAGAGTAAGGAAGGGATATCTCGGGTATGAGAGAATGGCGGGTGGGAGGCAGATGAGGCACAGTGGGCGTGGGGGTGGGGATGGGGGGTAGTGCTGTTCTGATTTCAAATACAGAGGTGGTGAAACACTGACTGAGGTTAACTGAAGAAGAAATACAGGCATGGGGTTGAAAGGATTAAAGGAAAATGAAATTAATATATAAACTGGAATTACTTCACAATGTAGAAATCTACATATCAAACATAGATTATCCTAAATTAGCAAAAAAAGTATCATTTCCAATAATGATAAAAAAATACCTTGCACTTTTCCAAATTGCTTAAACAGCTGGCATCTCCCTCTCTCTCTCCCTCCCTCCTCCCCCCCCACACACCCCTGCTCTTTATCTGCATGAAATTGCTAGTTTTTATCCACACAAAAATCCCCACTCGACAAATCAGAAATCCAAGGCACAGCACGATTAACTGACTTCAGTTTACACAGCTAGACGTTAACTTTCCTCTTAGTCCAGCATTAAAAAAAAAATTCTCTACAGAACTAATCCAGACTAAATTTACATCCTAAGGGATAGTAGGCAAGAGTAGATGCCAACAGTGGAACTTTCATTCATCAAGTACTAAAATGCAAAACTGCCGTCCACTGCAGCGACTCACCTTTGCGGCAAATGATGACTAACGTAGTCCGTCAATGTGACAAACCTATTAAAACATGATGAATTCCTCAGGCGAATGCTTCTCATTAGCCTGACCTGTTGTCTATTTGCTGAAAAGCACATGTGCATTCCCACATGTGCACAACCTAATGTCTCTTAGCAGACTGAGTTCTCTGCAGCTCACTGATATTAATAGAAAACAGACTCAGGAAGAAAAGAAATTCTGCAAGTTGCTGTTGCTGTTTTTAGGTTTGAGCAAAGATTCAAATCTGCCTCTGCAACTCACAGCTTAATTGGTATTTCTATTATTATACAATTTCTAGCTTCATGGTTCCTAGTTCTGACATAATCGTTTCCTAGTGTGAGTTAGAAGGAATGCAATGCAATTTTACAGTTAAAATTTAAATATGCTATTAATAAGATGATCAATTACTTCAATCCAATCACGGCCCAAATCCAGAGAGAAAAATTCCCCAAACCAATCAATTTTAGTTTGAAGCCTCTAATTTTGACAGCTTGTTCCAAAAGAATTATGTAATTATGATTGCCAACTTGTGATTTTCTGAAATGATAGGAGACAAGTATAACATGGATAATTGAAACTGAGAATTGGAGAACTATAAACCCAAACTATATCTAATGATCAGTTTCAATGTCCACTTTCATTGAACACTGAGGAAGTATTGTTATAGAACCAAATGGACTAATTCCACGCCAAAATCTTAAAATAATGCAAACATTTTATGCCCTGTGCCACTGTTTAGGTTCTATTCTTAAATATGTCACTCTGTTACTTTAGTGGAGAAACTGAATTAGGGTGTATTGCAATGTTGCATTCAATATTTCAACAATTAGCATTCGTGATGATGTCAAGGATTAGAGTTTTTGAGTTTGGCTCTTACTCAGCCGAGATGAGTCTCCTATTCAGGCCCTACCATATAAAAGCATTTCTTTTCTGCTAAATTGTGAAATTTAGGGTAGGTTTATCCTCTTTCCATCCTTTACCTCTGGAACTGAAGATTCGTTGGTCATGAGGCTCCTTAATGGAATTTTAATGATAGAGAATATCTTTGAGATATTTAAATAAATGCCCATGACTCCCTACACAGCTTAATTACTACTAATAATAATGTTTTACATTAAAGTTTATTAAAGGGCAGATTCAGGTCATAAACATGGACTTTCTGATTCCTAGTTTGATGTTCCTTATATCACTCATGCTGCATTTGAGCTGTTATTAAGGAAGCTGTCTCCTTATAAATAGGATGTGTTTTTTCACACACTGTTGTTTTTCAGTGTTGCTCTGCATAAATTAGGAATGTGTGTATGTGTGTATGTGTGTAAGCACGTGTAAATGTATGTATGAGTAGAACCCACACAAATACAAGAAATTCTGCTTTGAAAATAACTATGGATGACAGAATCTCCAAGAAAAAAAAAAGAAATGTACTCTTACCCAAACTGGTTAATTCAGATTAGAAAAGCTTAGTGGATGTGACAGGCAATTAACGGCCCACCCTGGATGTCCACATCCTCATCTCCAGAACCTGCAAATATGTTAGGCTACAAGGCAAAAGGGATTTAAGATTGCAGATGTTATTGTCACTAATCAACTGGCCTCAAATATTGAGTTTATCCTGGATTATCCACGTGGGGGCCAAAAAATTCACAAGCGTGAGTCCTAAGAGTAGAAAAAAAGACTTGGAAAAGACAGCAAGAAAGATGGCAGAGTGAGAAAAACTCTGCCCAATATCCTTGGCTTCAAAGATGGAGGAAGGGGGCCAGGAGCCAAGGTGCAGGGGTGGCCTTTAGTCGCTGGAAAAGACAAGGAAATAGTCCTCCCCTGGAGGCTCCAAAAGGAATTCAGCCTTGTTTACTGCTTGATTTTAGCCCAAGTGAGATTATTTCAAACTTCTGACCTCCAGAACTGTAAGATAAATTCTCTTTTAAACCAATACAGTAGGACTCTCTTTAATGCAACTTATCATTTTTAACCTAAAGAGGAGCCACTGCATCAAAATTAAACCTCACTGAATATTTCTGCTCATCAATCAGACTTTGATTTTTTAATAATTCTAGGAGACTTTATACTTCCAGGCATTCTCACTGTACTTTATTATACTTTTATCCAATGGTAAAGGAAGGAAGAAAAATCATCTGATGTGTAGTGTTTAGCCAATTTTCATCAAAGTGTTTCTCTCTCTAAATAGTTGTTTTTCTAATTCAGCTAATGTGATATGAAACTTCAGTAAATGTGTATTTTCTGTTATATATGAGATTTGGATATCTGCAACATCAGAATACACAATATGAAGCTGTCGTCTATCATTTCTTGCATATTTTCATCGTCTTCCCTCATTATAACCACTGGCTATTGTAAAGATGAAAATGATTCTTTGTTTTCTAAGATTTCTATTTACTTTCATTATAACAAATACTCAAAATTCCTGCTTTTACATCATTTAACATGCAGTAATTAAGTTACTAGCTCTTTACATTTTTTGAAAACTGTGAAAACTGGGTAAAGTATTTTCAACAGCCTTCCAATGATTGTAGCCTCATTTATTTATAAATGATATACACATACAAGACTATAAAGGTATTATGTACATCATGAAACATGCCAGAAGGGGAGTTTTTTAATGAGAAAAAGAAATATAGACTATAGAACAGTAGAAGTAAAACAGTGTTAACCTTGTTGGAATTTATAGATGTAGATTCAAGTCCTGCTCCACTTATTACCATTATCTGGCTTTGACCAAGATTCTCTAAGGGCTTGGTTCCTGCAGTTCAAGCCCTGGTTCAGGAAGATTCCACATGCTTGGAGCAACTAAGCCCGTGTGCCACAAATACTGAGCCAGTGCTCTAGAGCCCTCGAGCCAAAACTATTGAGCCCATGTGCCACTACTGAAGCCCACATGCCTAGAGCCCGTGCTCTGCAACAAAAGAAGCCACCACAATGAAAAGCCCCTCCACTGTAACGAAGAGTAGTAGCCCCTGCCCTCCGCAACTAGAGAAAGCCCACATGTAGCAACGAAGACCCAACACAGCCAAAAAATAAACAGATAAATAAATAAATAAATTTATTTTTAAAAAATGGCAAAAGAATTGAATAGACACTTAACAGAAAAGAATATCTAAATGGCCAGGAAATACATGAAAATGTGCCTAACTTCTTTAGCTATCAGGGAAATGCAGATTAAAACCACAAAGACTGCACACACATCTGATGGTTAAAATGAAATGGGTGGCGATACCAAGTGTTGAAGAGAATATGGAGGTACCAGAACTCTCTTACAGTGCTGTTTGAAATGCAAATGGGTACAACACTTTGGGAAATTAGATGTATCTTCTAGAGGTTGATTTGCATACCCTATGACTCAGCAATTTTACTAGGATATCTCCAGCAGAACCTATACATTGACTTGATATTACATTTTGAAATATACTTGGGATAACTGAACTAGAAAAATCAACATGTAGGCATTTTTCAAGTAAAACTACTAGACTTCCAAGGAAAAATAGCAAGTAATTTACAAGTAATAGAAAATCAGACTGACATCATACTTTTTAACAGCAACCTCCATGCCAGTAGAAAAGTTATTTAAATATAATAGTAAAAATCAATCAAGTATTAAAAACAAGACAAAAAGCAAAGCAAAAAACAAAAAATGAAAAACAAAAAACAAAAAACATGGGTGAGTTCTTCTATGACCTGTGAATGAGGAAAACTTCCTTAAAAGTCCAAGAACAATATGGAAAAATATAGATACAATGATTTTATTAAAAATACAAACACTAAAACAATTGTTTTTGCAAAAGACACCATAATTATTATTTAAAAAATGACAAACTTGGAAAAATATTTACCACTTCTATCACAGATGAAGGGTTAATATTCATATATAATTAATTTCTAAAAATATTAACAAATGTCAAGATCTCTATACCAAAAATGGGCTAGAGAAATGATCAGACAATTCACTGAAAAAGAAATGCAAATAGATATTCAACATACGAAAAGCATTTCTCACAGTAAGAGAAATGCGAATTAAAACTACACTAAAATATAATTTCTCACTTATCAGATTGGGAAAATTTTAAAGTTTGTCAGTCTGCTGGGCTGATGAGCCTGGGAAAAACAAGCTTTCTCAAATATTGCTTAGGAGAATGCAAAATTGAAAAGCTCTACAGAAGAGGATTTAGCGATAGCCAGCAAAGTTATGTATATAAATATATATGTAATATTTTACAGATATTTACCTTTTGACCAATTCAATATCTAGGAATCTATCTGAAGGAAACACTGGTAAAATTATTAAGAAGATGTGTAAGATAATTCATTGCAAGGTCATTTGTAAAAGCAATAGATGGAAAGACCAAAATAACTATTACTTGCTACATCCACAGGTGCAAACACAATGAGGATCATATTTATATACTGCAACGGAGTGCTTTCCAGAACATGTTGTTCACTGTAAAAGTAAGTTGGATAAAAGTGTTTTAGGAGAATATTAATTCTCTAAGATTGACGGGGAGAAATATATGTGTGTATCATATGTGCTTATGTTAAATCTTTTTTTTAATCCAATAAATGAGATGAAAGGAGAAAAAAATGTTACTTTGGGGGGAAGGTGATAATACTTTGTAGATTTGACTTTGGAGGAGAGTAACTATTTTACCAATTATGAAACCAAATTAAATTTTAAAAAGCAATCCCTAAAAAAAAAAAAAAAACTTTACATATGTATGTAATTGGTGACATAATTCCAGAGAAGAGCTATTCTATATAACTTAGACAATAATTTGAAGAACTACAAAAAGCTGCATATATAGTTACCTGCAATAATGTTATTAGTGGTAATACTGGCATTGTTATTCTGAGACTGCTATGACTATGTTCTGGGATAAATAACATGCTTAATTCTGTAATATTCTAATTTACATTAGGTGTAATTGAAGACTGGGATTGTCCATAGAGGGAAATAAAACATAGAAATAAGGTTAAAGAATTTAAGTAATAACCCTGTAATTGGAAGCATCAACATGAATTTATCATGTATTTTATCTGAAAAATTATTTTCTAGTTTCTTGTATAGAAAAGGGCTAGAAACAATGAGAAAGTCAGTTGTACTGAGCATTTCTGGCACCCAGTGTGGTGCTTAATTTTACGTGTCATCTGATGGGGCCACAGGGCACCCAGATATTTGATCAAACATTATTCGGGGTGTTTCTGTGAGGATGTTTTGGGATAAGATTAACATTTAAGTTGGTGGACTGTGTAAAGCAGATTGCTCTAATGTGGGTGGGCCTCACTTAATCAGTTGAAGGTCTAAATAGGAAAAAAAGTCTCATCCTTTCTAAGGAAGAGAGAATTTTTCCCATTTCAGTGCCTTTGAACTGGAACATGGGCTTTTTTTTTTTTTTAATACATTTATTTACTTATTTATTTATTTATTGGCTGTGTCGGGTCTTCATTGCTGTGCAGGCTTTCTCTAGTTGTGAGGGGGAGGCTACTCTTCATTGAGGTGCACAGGCTTCTTATTGCAATGGCTTCTCTTGTTGTGGAGCACAGGCTCTAGGTGCGAGGGTGTCAGTAGTTGTGGCACGTGGGCTCAATAGTTGCGGCTCGAGGGCTCTAGAGCGCAGGCTCTGTAGTTGTGGTTGCACGGGCTTAGTAGCTCCTCGGCATGTGGGATCTTCCCAGACCAGGGCTCAAACCCGTGTCCCCTGCACTGGCAGGCGGATTCTTAACCACCGCACCACCAGGGGAGCCCTGGAACATGGGCTTTTTTCCTGTTTTCAGACTGGAAGTGAAACATCAGTTCTTTCTGGGATTTAAGCCTGCCATCCTCTGAACTAGAACTACATTATTGGTCCTGCTGGGCACCAGCTTGCTGGCTCACCCTGCAGATTTGAGACTTACCAACCTCCATAATTGCGTGGGCCAATTGCTTCTCTTTGTACACACACACACACACACACACACAGGTACACACACACACATCCTATTGGTTCTTTTTCTCTAGAGAATGCTGGTAAAGCACCCAGACTGTGGTCTTGAAATACCATTTCTCATTATAAAGACCCAGCGCTCTTGCGAGAAATGACTGATTCTAAAAGTCCGCAGTAAGGTAGGCACACAGTGACTTTGATGCACTTCCTCATATCTGATACCAAGGAAACTATCAAAAAGTACTAAAATCATATCAAAAGGAATCAGAAGCCAACTTAGAGACCTCATTGACACTTTGTCTATAAGGAAAATAAAGGCAATAATTTGAAACATTTAAAAATGTTTAAATCCATTGGTTCATAGAGACAACAAAATCTAATTGATCAACATTAGGTGCTAAGGTGAATAAGTCTTTATTTTAAAAACTGGTAAATAAAGGGAAAAAAACCCCTCAAATTTCCTGTAAAAATTTTGCTATCAGATAACCAAATAGTAGAATGAGGCATTCTGTTTTTTGAAGTATATGCTGGTGAATACAGGAGAAACACTAGATGTAAAATATTCCTATGTTGCAGTCCTAATGAAGTCATGGATCTAGACTCCATTCATTGCTAACATTATATGCCTCCTGATGGCGGAGTACAGCAGCGCTATGAAATAGCATTAAAAATGATCAAACCTTATTTTGTGTCTGTCTCAGCCTATCGATAGTCATGCTATTGGTTAGGAATGTCTGAGAGCATTCATTTTCGCCCATGGTGAGTCCCCATAGACATTTCCAGTGTGGCGGCTGAACCAGCCCTTGTGATTCTTTTTCTGATTGCAAATGTCTGCAAACACCTCAGCAAAAACCATCAGGGAACTTTGAAATAAGATTTTTTACTCACATGTCCTAGAGGGTACACAGAATGCCTGGGGCCATACAACTAGGTCGTGGAGAGAGAGAGAGAGAGAGAGACCATGGACTTTTAAGTTCTGCCTTTACTGGGTCAAGGGTGGGGTGCCTAGGGTTTTGTGGGTTCACTATTTATTGGTGAATTTAAAGCAGAAGAGTGAGAATTAATGTAGAGGAAAAGAAAAGCAGGGTCACTGAAAAGGTCAGTTATCTAGGTCAACCAGGACTTTCTAGAAGGAGAACTTCATGGGTGGGGTGGCCTGGCTCTTTACATAATGGCTAGTTGACCATGTTTATTCAAGATGGATGTCTTTGAAATGGATGCCTTTAATGTCAGGCACTTACATTACAATCAAAAAAGCTAATGGTCAGGCCCTTGTACTACAAACTGTATCTTAGAACACCTCTGTCAATTACAATTTACAGAGAAAAGGAGGACACAGAACATATTAAATGACACCATGGGGATGCAATGATCTAAATTCAGATGCTCAGAGCTTTACAGGACAAAAAATCACCTTCTTTAACTAATAAATTGAGAGAAAAAAATACAGATTGGAAACATACTAGCGTAAAAGAGATTTCAGAGATACATTAACAATGAAATATGTGAATTTATTTGGAATCTGATTCAAATTATAAACAAGAATGTTTGTTACATGATAATTATTACTAATATTAATCTTCATCTTGAACTCCCCAGCTTGCTTGTAGTACGAATCAAGGAAAGAGTTTATCTTATTTTCAGCTGTAACACTCCACTAAAATATACAGGTTAATGAATATACTAATGTTGTCTGTTGCAAGTTACTTCAGATCTATTTTGGGGAAAGACCAGATATAAATGATTAAGAACATACTCAAACTGGGATAGTCATAGGGTAAACGTACATACAGCTTAATAAATCCTTAATAAACGCTGCCAACAGTTTTCCAAAGTGGTTGAACCAATTTACACTTCTACTAGCAGAAGTTGATAGAAGCTAGGGAGAAATGGGAAGAGAGGAAGACATTTGGGGCCCAGAGCCCAGGGAGGATGTGGATTTCAGAACTCCTGGGCACTGAATCTCCTTTGCAGTAGTTTGTGCTTGAAAGTTTCTCTCCATTGCATGAGTCCCCACAGAGGAGGGAGGACAGAGGAGAACAAGTGACAGCTCACACAACAGGTAACCCTCAGGACTTAGGTCCTTGTGGTATAAAAAACAGTATATACCAGCGGTTCTCACCTGGGAGACATTTTGCCTCCCCCACCATGCCCCAAAGTAAACATTTGGCAATATCTAGAGACAATTTTGATTGTCATATTTTGGCAGAGTCGGGAGGTACTACAGGCATCTCACTGTCAGAAGCCAGGGATGCTGATAAACATTACGTGTCCCGTCGCTCCGCCACAAAGAAGCATCCGGCCCCAGACACCAACTAGTGCCAAGTTTGAGAAACCCTGCGTGTACCCTTGAGGGGTAGGAATGAAAAGAGGTACAGGAGAGGCTTCTGAGCTGCTGGTAATATCAAGTTTCTTGACCTGGCTGCTGGTTTCAGAATGATATTCAGTTAGTGAAGATTGATCAAACTGCACACATGATATAGGCAGTTTTCTGCATTTATACGTATACATATATATAGATAGATCTTAATTTAAAAAAAGCAAACAGTATGTTCCCAACACTGCTGAGTATTTATATTCTTTATTCAAAACCCGATAATGTGGGTGCTATCATTTCTAATCAAGAAATGAAGAAATTGGGGCTCCAAGATAAGTGTGCTGCTCAGAGACATATAGTAAATTACTACCATAGTACCCAGTCTTGGACTTGAACCTCTTTCTAGCACCAGGTCACTGAGGTCCCCTAAGCCAATAACAATCAAATGCTAATGAAAGGCAGTTGGAGGAAGGAAACTGGTTTTCATTTCAATGTTGTCCAAATCTGGGCTCAACCAGTCCTCTGAGTTCCTCCCCCCGCCCCTTTCAAATTGCCTGTTTTAGGACGTGCATAGCTGTAAAAGAGAGAAAGTACGTGAAACAAGATTAAATACAGTAGCAGTTGTATAGCTTATCAGGACATTGGGAGGGAAGTTCCAAATGATAAAGTTTGAAACTTAATGGCAAGTTTTAGGACCACACGTGCATTGCATTCCTGTTCCCACAGGACTATGAATCATGGAGATCTAGGCTGAAATCTAAGGGTTAGGAGAAAAAGGGGGCATTAATTATTAAAATGAATGAGACACTGTTCATTGGGAAATCTTTCACAGGAACCGTCAATATGAATACTTGATAGAAATGGACAGCTTGACCAAGTTACCATTTATAAGAAACACGGGAAAGAGCTGTCAGGAAACCTTATCATTCAAAAGTCAATAGCTCTAAAATGGCTCAGACTTCAGAGTATTCACCACCCTTCCAACCTCCTAACCGTGACTCTTTCACACTGGTTCGTGTAAAATCAATAATTGAAGCACAGATCAAAATCTTATGCCTAGACAGACCCAGTTAATTATGCAAAATATCTTTGTCATTGACTACCACTATGATTTCAAAGTGCCTAGAATATAAATGACCATCAATTAATAGTAGCTACTGGGATGACTGTCATGGCCTAGAGTTTTAAAAGCAAATATACTACTGTAAGTTATGAAGCTTAAACTTGAGAATGTTGAGCTAGAGGGGTTATCTGGAAAAGATCATAAGGTCTGTTTGCTATTTAAAATCAGAATAGAAGATTCAGTGGTATTTCACAGAGCTCCAATTTTAAACTTAACTTGCTGAAAAAAGATAAAGACTGATTAGTTGAAACCAATTACTTTTTAAGGCCGTAACAGTGATAAATGCTCCTGGATCTAGTTGAAAGTAGTGTCTAGTCAGTGGGCTGAAGGGATCAGTGTTTTAGCATCTTTATTAATGCTTTGGGAGAGAAAAAAAATATCCAGCACAAGCATTTCAGGTAAAGTAAAAATGTAATACATATAGTATGTGTGTGTGTGTATACACAGTACAGAATACAAAAAAGGAGAAATATTATTTTTATATGATACAGGCTTTTTTTCTTTCTAGAGTCATAAGCCAGGTAGCACTTGCAGCTGTAAATTCCCTGGGGCATCAGTAACCATAGTCAAGGGCCAAACTTTCAGAGTTTGAGACAGCAGGTACCTGTGTCTCTCCCCTAGCAAGCTCAGCTCTGTCCAGGGTTATGGCGCTGCACGACCACAGAACCTGCCCCTGGCCATGGATGCCCGACCCTTTCTCAAGGTCAGACGCAGTGCCTCCCACTTGTACCGGGTTCTCATCCAGTAACCTCCAGTTTCTGCCTGGGTGCAGCCCCACATGCACTCTACGTAATATACAGGTGATTCATGTCTCGACTAAATAAAACCAATCTGAGAGCTCTCTTAACTGTGCCAGGAAGGTTTCACTTGTCTCTGCTAACTTTTCTTGGCTGGACCGCTTCTCTAGGTTGTGCAGGCCTTTGGGGGATAAAAATGCCAAAACAAAAACAAACTCACGGCAAGCATTTATCAGGGAGATGCATACTGAATCACTTAATGCAGCTATTTATTATGCAGTTAAACAAATGATTTCATGTGTTTTCACTTTTCCAACCAGTTGTTTTGATCTAATAATGAAAATACATGGAGGGTAGAAGCTTGTATGTATTATTGTAATGAGTTAAAGGACTGGGAAGCCAACTGAAGTTTTAGGATTTTTCAGCCTATAAAGACTAGCTTAATAAAACATTTCCCAGAGAAAAGCTGGATCAGAAATGAATGAGTTGGATTCTGGCAATGAGCAGACTGCTGACATTAGGCTCCTAGAAAAACACATCCTGCACCCTGAGGTTTCAAATGCAGCGAGACAAACTTCTAAGGTTTTGCCTGAAAACACAGTTCTTGGGTTCTTAATTGGAGTCTTTGGATCAATTTTTGGACATATGTGAAATTTCACAAAAGTATGCAACTATATGTGTGTATGTAATACACACTGAAGGAGTCCAGAATATACCATTGTGACATAAAAATTATTTTGAACTGAAAGCATTTGAGAATCAACAGATGAATTTTTTTTTTCTGAACTGCTTTATCTGACTAAAAGCAGAGCCTCCCAAAAGAACTCAATCGTTTTAAATCCCCAGCCCAAGAGCAACTTAGGAAAGTTGACTTATCACCAGGGATGATGATAAGACACCACACCTAGAGAGACATTGCCACAGAACTATCCTATCTCCCATCTGTCTACTCTCCCAAGGGACCATCTATTTTTCCTAAAAGTTATTTGTTTTCCCATATGTCATCCCTCCTTTTTCCCCCTTCTAACAAGTCATTTATCTTCCCCTTTTACATGCCCTTCTCCTCCTTCCCTTCACCCCTTAAGATGGTGTTTAAGCCCCAAATTCTAACTGCCCCCTTTGAGTCAAATTTTTTGTGAACTCCCTTATACGTGGTTAAAATCTGTTCTTTCTCTTGTTAATCTGTTAGTTGAGTTTAATTTGCAGGCCTCCAACCGGTGAGCCTAAGAAGGTAAAGTTTTCCACCTCAACAATATAGGTATAAATGCATATATATGTATAGACAAACACTCCCTTCTATATCATCTATATTTATATCTATCATCTACCTCTATCATGCATCTACATCTATCATTATCTATCAATCTATATATATCATCTATTTATCACCTATCTTTCATCTATATCTGTTATCTATTTCTATTTCTTCCCTTGGGAGAGGAGACACATAGCCTTCCTCAGAAACCAAATAAAATTCTATCACCTTTTTTCTCTACAAGTTTTATATGTGAAAAGGGGAAAAAATGAACAACTCATGCAAGAGATGTTGTCCTAGGACGCCAGGCTCAATGAACCTAAGTATAGACTGTAAAAAGCTAAAATTTCCAGGAACACTTAGGATGCTGAGGTTTCATGGGCCACTTTGCGCATGTAAAGCAACTCTTTAATGCTCCAGCATGTAAGTTAAAAGTCATTTTTAGTACTCCTAATAATAAATATTTTTTTAAAAACTGCTGGTTCATTTAAGATGAAAACGAATATGCAAAAGCAATAAGATTATGTAGGAACTGTCTTCTTTGAGTTTATCGTTCAAAGTGACTCCCAACTCTCACACAATTTTAAAGGTTTATTTGAATGGGTTCTCTCTTTTCATGTTTAAAATACTTGGCAGTGATTTGTCTCGGTTTCTTTCACTGTAAGTTAGGGATAAAATTGTCATGCTTCATCGTTTTTCTTCTCTTTTTAGGAAACGTGCAGGAAATTACATTAGTCATAAGTTCAGTTAATTTCACAAAGTGAACAAGTTCACGTAACTAGAGTCCAAACCAAAACAACTGACCATTAGCATCATCCCAGGAGCCCACGCATAGACCCATTTAGTCACTATACCCACAGCCTCCTGACTTCAAACACCACAGGCTGTACACTCTGGTTTTGAACTTGACATAAATGAAATCATATGTTGCATTTATCTGTGCAGGTGCCTTGTTCCTTTTGCTCAACATTGTTTATGAAATTTGTCCTTGTTGTTGCTTGTAACGCTTTTTCATTTCTCTATACATTGCACTGTACAGTCATGGTTTATTGATGAACCCAGAGATTGATGGCTATCTATCATCTATCTAGCTATCTAGCTATCATCTATCCATCATCTATCTACCTATCATCTATATCTATCATCTATTTATCATCTATCATCTATCTACCTATTATCTATCATCTATCACCTATCATCTATCTCTCTATCTATATCTATCATCTATATCTATTATCATCTATCAATCATCTATCTATCTCTATCTATCATCTATCTATCTATCTATCTATCTATCTATCTATCTATCTATCATCTGTCTATCTATCTATCATCTATCTATCTATCATGTACTGTTTCCAGTTTGGAATTATACAAGTAGTGCTGCTATGAATATTTTCAGGCATGTCTTTTATTGACATGCACATATCTATTGGTTATATACCTGAGCGAAAAACTAGGGGGAGGGTGGTGGGTATTCATATAGTCAGCTTTAATAGATACTGCCAACCAGTTCTCCAAAGTGTTTGTATCAATTTATGTTCCCACCCACCAGCAAGTATGAGAAATTTCCCCCCTTATTCTTGACAACGCTTCATATTGACTTTTCTACTTTAGTTACTCTGGCTTTGTGCAGTTGTATCATTTTGTGATTTCAATTTGCATTTGCCTGGTGACGAATGACATTGAGCACCTCTTTATATATTTGCTAGCCATTTGGATAGGCTCATTTGTACGGTGCCTATTCAAGTCTTTTGCCCATTTTTCTACTGGGTTATCTGCTTCTTCGATGTAGAAATTCTTTAGGTATTCTGGATAAGAATCCTCTGTCTGCTTACATACAGAGATTGCATACCTTCTCCCACTTTGTGGCTTACCTTTACATTCAATCATATTTTTTGAGGAAAAGATTAATTGTAATGATCAGCAATTCAAAATATTTTCCCTTTATGATTAGCATCTTGTCTCCAGTGTAAGAGATCTTTGCTTATCACATAGATGTGAAAACATTTCCCTACGTCTTTTTCTGAGATCTTTATTTTGTTATCTATTTTTGGATCTGCAGACTCATATGGAAGTGATTCTTGTAAGTTGTGTAAGGAAGAGGTCAAGATTCATTTTATCCACATGGGTACTCACATGACCCAGCATCGTTTTCCAAAAAGGTCTTTTCCCTACGCCCTGCAAATATGTTACCTTTGACATAAATTAGGTCACAGGTTACCAAATATGTGTGGGTCTACTTCTGGTCTTTTCTACTTCTTTGATCTATTTGTCTACCCTTGTGCCAACACCACATTGTCTTAGTTACAATAGCTTTGTAATACATCTGGACATCTGCTAGAGTTATTAACTGTAAGATTGCTTTGACTATTCTTGAACTCTTGCATTTCCATATATATTTTAGAGTCAGCTGATTAATTTCTGCAAAAAAAAAAACACCTCATTTTTATCAGCTTTACATTCAATCTATGGACATCTTAATATATTGAACTTCTAATTCATGAATCCCTTCATTTGTTTATCTTCTTTCTCTCATTAATTTTTTCAGTGTAGTGGCTTATATATCTTTCATAATTTTTCATTTATATTCATAAGGGATTTTGGTAAGTAATTTTCCATTCTTATATCATCTTGTTGGGTTTGGGGAAGAAGATTATACTGGCATCATGAAATGTGTAGAAAAGTGTAATCATGTTTTGTTATTTTTCTAGGAGAGTTTGTATGATTGGTGGTTTATTTTTTTAATAAGTATTTAGAGGGATATCATAGTTGCTTTTTAGAAAAGTTATTAAATGGCTTATTACATCTAAACCACTTAGAAAGTAGCTGGCATTGGATAAGTGCTGTAAAATGTTAACTATTCTGATGTGCTTGCCTATCCATTTTCCCACGTAAATTATTACATTAAAATGCCAGAACAGAACGGCAAGTTTTATACAAGGAGACCTATATAAAGAGGTAATGTGCTTTAAGCCATTCTTTAGAAGTCACCCTTCAACTTTTATTCAATTATCAATTTACTACTCATAACATTTTCAGAGAATATTCTATTTTAATTTTTCAACCATTCTGTTGTCATAAAAATTAGATTAATACTACATAAGGGAGAAGTGGGTTTTGACAGAATATAGTTTTAAATAATGAATACAACTAACTCCATCTCATACTCATGAAGAATTTCTTTGTAGTTGATGGGTATACACTGAGTTCATGACACATCTAATTTTCTTTCCTCCTGACCTTCTTTCATTCCCAGTCTCTGCCCTCTCTCCCTCCTCTCCTTCCAGTGGAACTTTGCAAATGGAACTCTCCTCCATTCAATCGCCACGTTCAGACATCCACTCATGTCTCAACCTCAATCTGGTTTCTGCTTCCACCACTCCACCGAAATGACTCGTTACCAAAGTCCTCTCAAACCGCTATGTCATTAAGGCCATCATTCTGCCCTCAATCTATGTGATTTCAGTGGCATTTAGCACTATACACCACACCTGCTTTCTGGAAACATGCTCTAACCTTGAATTCTATGACAGCACATGCATACTGCTTTCCTCTTTATGTTTCTATTTACAGTCTTAGCTGACTAATCTTTGTCTATGTGTATATATATATATGACTATGAGTGTTACGTTCAACCTCTTAAAGCATGTGGCTTCATTCATCTTTCATGACTGATGCCCCTTAAATGTATTGCTCTCAAGTACAGTGCATTTCTTCTTTTAGCTCCATATTCAGTCACCTCATAGACATCCCCGTCTGGAGGCTTCTCAAGCATCTCAAATTCAATGCCATCTAAAACCGGGCTCCTGCAGTTCTTCCCCTGACTGCTCTTATAATTCTCTGTCTTGGTAAAAGACAAGACCATCTTTCTAGACCCAGAGACAAAAGGACTGAGTGCCATCTTTGATCTATTCTTCCCTCACTCCATAGTCAAGCAGCTGTGAAGTCCTGCTCACTATACTCTTGTAACCATTCTCTGATGTTCCTCATGTTTTCCTTTTTCCAGTGCCCTTATTTGAAAGTCCATGCTACCATCAACTTAGCAGCAGCTCTACAACTGGCTCTTCTCTGAACATTCATAATTGCTACTGTACCCACTGCAACCAGCATGCTCTCTTTAAAAGTTAAATCTGAGAAGGTCATGTCACTGAAAATACCTGTTTAATGTCTGGCTCTACCAAGGGAATGTACTCTGTTTTGTTCAAGTATATCATCAGCATTCAATATGTTTGTTCAATGATAAATAAGAAGAAAAAGAATCAAAAATTGTTTTACCACCTACAAATAAACACTATATATTCCTTTGACATGTAGGTAAGGACTTCTCCAAATATAAGATATTGTTTAATTTAAAAGTTTATAGTTAACATGGCTAGAGCTTATAAATAATATCACACAATATGAGCTGCGCACTTAATGCAAGAAACTATTTCCTGGGTTAGACCACACTAATTTATCCAGCTCAGCCCTCTGTAATGAGAATCACACATGAAAGGGCAGAGAAAGAAAAGGTCTCCATGACCTGGTCAGTTAATCATGTATTTTCTGAGTGTCTGTTAGGTGCCAGGGTAGGCCACCCAGTGGAGGAAAGTGAGAGTCAAGGCCCCTGGTAACTATGAGCTGTTACGGCAGATGCCAGAAGATATCTAAGATGTGGGGGTGCAAAAGAGAAGGTGGAATCCAATCCAGCCAAGGAACTAAGAAAGCCTATGGGGGCAGATTTTTGAAAGCTTCGAAGGAGGGTAGAATTTGGACAGAACTGGGGAGAAAGTATGTCAAATGAATAGTCCAAATGGAGACTGACCCAGCATAATGTAATCGGCATCACTACCTTGACTTGTGAGAGGTTACAGAGGATTCAGCTTGGGCAGTGGCTTGGGTGGTGGTGATCAGAAATGGACAAAATAGAAACGGACAAACTAGAAATGGACAAGATAACGTGTCAACACTGGACCTACCAGATTTTACACCTTGGGAGACGGGGATAAAAGCATAAGGAACGAAAAAAGGGATGCCCAGCACCTCCCAGCCTATAAGATGACTGTGCCAATAAGGGCAATAACAAAGCTAGAAGGAGACTGTGGGGTAAGGGTCCTGAACACATAGAGGGAAAGATAATGTTGAATTTCTGACCTGCTGATGAAGAGATGCATGTAAGACATCCAGGCACGGCTGGAAACGGGTGTGTGGGGTTTGAGGAGAACCAGGAAAGCTTGGCCAGACTTCAACCTTCCTACTAAATTATCTTTAATTATCACACTGAGAAACCATAATCCATACATGTTATCTAAAGCATCCCCAAATCTTTCATATGAGTTTGACTACTTGTATGAATCTTAACATTTCACTTGAGATAACATTCACTTTTAATATCCCACGCCTACTTAATCAATTAACAATTGTTTTCCATACACAGTTTATTAAAGGTTGATTCTGTCCTTGCTCTTGCATCCCAGCTGCTGTTTGTGTCCTAAACTTAATGCCGAAAATTCCAGCCAGACTACAGAAGAAATAAGTCTAACTAATGATGCCTTCTTTTCAGGCGAATTATTTCATTTTGAAATTCTATAGCAAGAGAACAACAATAAAGCATTGGTTCCACTTTTAAATAAATAAGGGGTTATTTTGCTGCTGAAAGTTTTCATTCAAATGACTGATCAGATCTCACGTGTCTGTTTAAAAACGTCTGACTTAGGTCGTTACAAAATGACACACTATGATAAACTAGATGGTAGTTGGGAGTGAGACAATGAGGCATTGTTTACACAGAAGATTGAGTAACTGGTTTAACAAAAGAGGTTCTTGGGTATCTATTGTATGTACAACTCAGAGATTTACTGGAGCTTTTATAATTTCTGCAAGGTTCTTTTTCAGCCAGCTTCATTAACTTGAAGTAAATCAAATCATGCAGAAATCTGGCTCAGCCAGAAAGCAACCCAGGAAGATAGAATATGAAGAAAAACAGACACAGGATGATAAGGTTTAGAATCTTTGGCATTTTTCATAAACATTTTGTTTGAAGATTATTAAATTACAACCCAGAGAGAAAAAAAAAGAACAGTACAACTCACTATTAAATCAGATTTTTTACCTCAACTTTTCTTTACAATACATATATATTATATACATATAAAATGCACAAAGAATGTGTCAACAAAATACACTCTTTACAACTTAAATATCATTTGAACAGAAAGATATCTGCGTACATTTTATATATGCACAAAAATTGGGATTTTTACTTGGAGGGGGTTACTGTGAAATGGTGAAGTCTGATATACTCAAAGACTCTGCGGTGGTACATTTCTAGGAATGGGGTGCTGAGATATTTTTATTATGTGTAGCTTATTTTGCTTTGGAACAAAAGATCCATTTGGATTGCGATAGCATTTTTACTTTCTTCAAAATGCAGGCAAGTGAAGGGATTATGACAGGTAAGCAGCCACATACATTGGTCCCTTGCTCCTCAGCCTTTATCTTTCTCAATTCCTTCAGAATTCACTCATTCATCCCTTTCCCCCTTTTCCCCAAGCTATAATATGGAGATCTTATTTGGGAAGTAAGCAGAAAGTGATGTCTGAAGAAATGGCGATTTGAGGCAACCAAATACTTTCATGGAACCATCACGTTTTGGGGGAATGGCCCCTTGGGACCTCCCTGGGGCATCAACTGCCAGCAATGGACCGTGACACAGGCTGGCATCCAGCACGAAGCAGGTTGTTGAAATTTTACATACAGGTCTTTGGTAATTGCAGCTGAAAGATCCCTACAGAATTCTGCTAATCCTGGTAATTATTTTTAAAAACCTATTTATAATATACATTGTTTGGGTAGATGGTGGCTATCAAGGACTTGTTAACTCGGAGAAAAAAACGGACTCGTGAACAATCATCTGAAAGGACTGTGGGGGTGGGGAGTGAAAATAACTGAATCTTAATGAGAATCTGTCAGAGGTGTGAAAACAAGTTCAAAGTCATGCTCGGAATCCAAGTGGCCTCCTGGCTGTTCTCAAGGAGGGTGCTCAGACCTGTGGAAGCCTTGCTTTCTCTCTTATTTGAGAAGGGATGTCAGTCTTTTGAGAAGGGATGTTAGTCTTTGACAGTCTCTTTCCTTTTGCTGGGCTGACTCAAGATGCAACCAGGACACCCCCATACACGGATACGCACACGTGTGTGTGCATCTGTGCCACGAAGAAGGCGGAGGACACAGAGAGGGTTGCACACAGCACGCCTTTGAGAGGGACACCACAGATACCGCTGAATGAGAGAGAATATTGGTCTAATCAACCCAACACAGAATCGGGTGCTGGCATCCAAAGTCGGTGTGTGTCCTAGAGCGCACTGCGCTTCTTCCGAAGGGGGCTCTGGCTGCCACCGGGCTTCAACTCCACGTACTGCACCTGTGAAAACAGACAGACATGACGCGGGCGGTTAGGTAACCCTAGCTCACCACAGTGTGTTAATGGCTCCCCGAGGACACACCAAGGCAAAGGAAGGAAGGTTCAAAGCTAATGAATCATTTTCTAAACACAGGAACATGGAGGGATTAATTGCAGGAAGGATTTGAAGAGCCATGCATCATTTCTTGAAACCAAAATATTAAAAGCAGATTTTTCTAATGAGATGCATGGGTTTCTACCTGCCCTCGGCACTGCTAGATGGTTTTCGTTCTGTGTGTGCCCATGTGCAACCAGAAAAGAGCTTAATAACAGCCTCTTGGGAATGTTTATCTTAGTATATGATACAGCAAGTTACTAAGAATTATTCATTTAGAAATATCTAAAATCTTGGGGAAAAAATCTCTGCCAATTACATACATTTCTTTTGCCAGAGAGGGAAAGAAATGTTGAAATTGATACCGGCCCCAGACTAATAAAGATTTCTTTTAAAAATGAATTTCATTTACAATGTAATGGCTAAAACATCTGTAACAAATATGAGCATGTGGCGAGTCCCCAGTGGCAAACTGTCTATTGTGTTATTAGCAAGTGCTCTTGGAGAGACACGGAGGTCTTACTAGCTTGCTGTGCATCTTCCTCGAATGCTCTTTTGTTGTATCCCTCTGTATTCATGCCAACTCCAACTGGATGACCTCGCCGAGGGCTGGTGCCTGAATTGTGCACAGATAATCCTTGGGAGGGGAGCCTGATGGGAATGTCCATTCTTCAAGGATGCAGGCGCAAACTCACATTGTGACTCAAGTGATGGTACGCTGAAATCATATTGCTTTGGTGTGTGGGCTTTGATAGGTTGACGGTGGAATGGCTTTATTTAAAGTATTGTGTTACAGACCACATGTGCTCACTATTTTGAGTATTTGTGCCAAACTCCCCAAGGACATCCTACCCCATCACATAAGCTGAGCTGCACTTGGTGGAAAGCAGATATGTGAAAAAAGCATGCTTTCCTTTCAGTGTTTTGTGAAGGTCCCCTGAGGGATGACACGCCTGTCAATCTTCAAGGCCAAACAAACAGGGGCCAAGTTACTATTTTACAATCATGTAATGCAGTGTTAATCAGTAAATTCATATTTACAGGATGCATTTTAATAGATAATTATATCACTAAATGAAGGTTAAAGGAAAAAAGCATCACAAGGTCTATTTTAATCTCTTAGAACTTGGAATGAAGGGGAAAGAAACTCTCTGGGGCCTTTCAGCCCAGCATCTCTGCAATCCAGCTAGAGCTGCTGGAAAGTGAATTATGGCACAGTGGCCCAAAGATGATATTGATATTTGATTTGGGATTCTCTCAGATAATAAAAGATTGTGTCTTTGATCATCATGATGTTATTTCATACCAAGGTCTCCCCATCTACCTATTCTATTTTATGGTATCTCTTCTCCATTACAGAGATCTTTGCCTGCCCTCCTCCTCTGGATTTATCCAGATCTGCAGGGGCCTGAATTAGGCTGCTCTATGGACTTTCTGGTATTGTTGCCCTGGTTAATCTCTAGGTATCCACAGAAACGGGACACTGTTGGACTAAGTGACCATTACCTGTGAATAATACTTCCGATTGATCTCAAATTATTGCACGCCGTCTCTGCCTCTATGTGTATCAGAGTAAGCAGGGGCTTTGCCCTCAGCATCTCTAAGTCTTCAGAGGGAAAGGGATAGGAGGGAGGCCGAGGAGATAATCGGGGCAAACAAGGATCAAAAGAATAATCCTCTTGTCCCCTACTTCCCAGAGAACGCCTGCCATCCGGAAGAGGAGGAAAATAAGCAAGCCTCCCCCTGCTCTGGATCTGATGCTCTCCCCCTCGCTGAGCCCATCTTATCCTCTTTGGGATGAGCAATCAGAAAAGGGACAAACCTCACTGCACCAGCCTCACAGTGTGAGTTCCAGATCATTCTTAAGTAGCTCTTTTTTAGGATAATTTCCCCCAATCATCTCATGCTTTGGACAAAAACTTTCTTGCCACCTCCCTGCAAGGCAGGCCTCTTTAAGGATTTTCTGATTCGTTACCTCAGTGACTCACACAGGCACAGCCCTGTGCTCCTCTGGCTCTGGGGCAGGCCAGACTTCAGGGTCAGGGCCCCTGTTGGTGGTGACCATTCATTACCTACCTTTTGCACATCGGACGGTACCCTGGAGAGGAAGTCTAGTAGCTCATTATTGTCGATGGCGTAGGGATTTCGAAGCTTCTTCGTGAATTTATTTATGCCTGAAAAATAGAAATATTGGGAGATCTCTTTGTCTGTTGATCTGTCTCTCTATCCAGCTATCTGTCTTTAAAAACTCACCCCACTGGGGGAGGGGAAGCATTCACAAGTAAAAATTAGTGTGAAAACAATTACTGGACCTCAAGTCATGCACATGTTGCTGTCATGTGGAATCATTCACAAATGTCTTTTCCTGGAGGAAGGAAGGGGGGATCGTTGGAGAGGGGCTTTGCCTTCTTCAGCTGTGAAAATCCCATTACAATCCCAGCAGCGGGGCGGCAGAAACACACACTGAAACTGTGGAGCTCATTGGTTTTTTGGACGACGCTGATTAACAGCCTCCTCTGCCAGGAGAACGAACGTCCCAGATGGGAAAAGGCCTTCATTAGCCCAAACAAGTCTCTGCTTGGGAGCTCTGGACCAAACGTAGCAGCGGGAGGTGGAGGGCGGGAGTTGTGTTTTTTGTTGTTAAAAAGAACCCGCAAGAAATCTATCTCCCTCCCCTCCAACTCATTTTCACAGGTTTCTCTTCTCTAGCTGCAAAACAGAACTTGACATGTTGATCATACATTGATGCTACAGGAAACTGTGAAAAGTTATTATTGGAAAATTACCTTACTACGGTTGCTAGCTTTATTTATGGACTGCGGCACTGGCGCGTGGCTTTGGCTAGGCTGTGGAGTTGGTGCTTATTTAGGACAATGGTAATTAGAAGGGGGTGTGAGGTTTAAGTTGTCCTTAGCGGCAGCACCTTGGGCACGTGGGCACGTCCAGGACCAGCTCTGCCCGCGGCTCCCTCTTCAGAGGGAGGCACCTCTCTCCACCAGCCTTCTCTCCTACTCTGTTCCTCGGAGCTCCCTGGAGGTATGCGTGCCTGTAGCCAGAGCTTATAAACTCGGTCTTTTCACTAAACGTCAACACTTTTTCGTGCCAAGTGTTAGAAGCAGAAAGACGAGGGGGCCTTCTGAAATTTGGCCACAGAGTGCTTGTTTATGAAGGACCATATATGAAGTGCTTCTCAATCCCCATGATGCTGAATGAATGTTTACCTTGATTGTACCCTGACTGGCTCTTACTCTAAAGTCAAGGTAACGTTTACCTGTTCAACTGTCCGCAAGGCAGGAAAGGTTTGATGTTTTTCTTCTTTCATGAAATTTTCTTTTGTTTTCATCTGACAACTGGACTTCTTGTGTGCCATTACACCTGCACAATGCCAAACTCCTAGGAGTTTCTTTAGAGAGGGTCAGATTTACATCTGCTTGGCAAATGGGAGCTGGCCATGTTCATAAGTCAAGGGTGGCTTGTTGACTGGGCTGGGGAAGACTTCCCGCAAATAACTCCCTTTGTCTCAAGTCAAAGCCATGCTATGCCTTTCTTCCCTCTACCCCCACAGCCAGCTTCATGTTTCTAGCTAAAATCTCCTCCAGTGTTCCTTTAAACTAAAATATTCTCCACCCTGTTATTCTAAAGACATTTAATTGTAGCATGGGCTTTCTGGCAAAAGAAAACAGACAAGGCAAAATGATGAAGGGAGACAAAGACGTATTGGAAAAGATATATCTTCTATTGTTAATTATATATAGTGTGCACATCTGGAGTCTTTACAATGAACAGCCAGGCAGGGATAATATCACAGCCGATCAAAACACTGCATTCTTAGTCACTGAGAAGATTATAAACCTGCCCAGTAGCTCAAATGCACCAATAAGGGCAGAAGAAGTCCACAAAGCACTCCGACAGTCTACGTTTGAAAAACTTTTTTAGAATAAAAATTACAAGGAACTCAGATTGCGTGCTTCAACATCACACCTTATTTTTTTTAAGGTGCCACAGGCTCAGATATCAGTAATTCCACCATATTATTTACTGTGTAAAACCAAGTGTCAATAGGGTATCATAGATCCCTTGGTCATCTTTAAAGGGCAATGGGGCAAGGAATAAGGGTTTGGTAACAGGAGTAGCTGGGTCCCAGTTCTGGCCTCACCATGCATTATCACCTGTGTGGTTTCTGACAAATTATATAACTTCCCTGTGCCTTAGATTTCTTATATTAAAATCTGAATAATAAAGACCTATATTATATAGTTCCTTGGGTTGAAGGGAGAATCACATTGGACAACATAGGCAAGAGGATGCTATACTCTGAAATTCCACCACAATGAAGGGGGCTACCATCATTACTGTAGATGTCAATGAGCCAAAGAAACAAAAGAGGTGGTGATGGAAGAGTCTTTATACTGACAGGCATGTGATGACACACCCAATTTGGAAGTTGTGGGTTCCTCCAAATGTTAAACATGCCAAAGGTTTAACCTAAACAATACAGACAGACAGAGCATATGTGCTGTAAATTTTTATTTTTAGCCAAAGAAAGTGGGATTTAAATACCAAGTGATCCACATTTGGGAGAGACACTATCATTTAATGATCATAGATTGAATAGATCAGTGGATTAGAACGAGCCCCCCAGTTAAAAAATAATCACTTGCAGAAAGAGAGGAAAAATTGCATGGCTGCTTTGCACATATGGTCCCTAGGGAATAACCACTCGAAACGGAGTTCGAACATTACATGAGCAACTGGCATGTAGCCCTGACTGCAATATATTGGGGTGGGGGGGGAAGTGGGCAGAGGGTCCTTCTGCATCAAACACTAAGTGTCTTCCATGTAAGATACACTGTGCTATCAAATGGAGATACAAAGTTAAGCAAGTCATAGTTTCTTTCAAGAAGCTCAAAATCTTGCTTGGGGAGTTCATAATCTACCTGGGAAAACCAGAAGTGGCCCAGATCAGAACTGAAAAACTATAATTAGAGCATCTCTGATAAAGAATGAATGGAAGGAACATGGGAAACCTCCCAAAAGGTACAGGAAACCTACATGGGATCTAATCCTCAAAGGTGCCTTGCCTTCTAGAAATACATGCAACAAATAAATGACAGAAATTCAGCAGATACAGTTTCCCAGAGAAAATTTCAGATACCCCTCTTAAACCACTTCTAACTTAATTTTCAAAAATTACACTCCCAAATAAGAAAGGTAGGTTCAAAAAATGCCATCTGTGTAGATCACAGGTATTAAACTCGCAGACTCATCCACTCATAAAATATTTACCAAGTACCCACTAAAGATCTGCTACCTATATGCAGTTGCACTAGGAATGTATGGTTAAAGAGGAAAGAAAGTGTTTCACCCTTTAAAACCTTACAGTGAAGTTGGTGAGTCAAGGAATACTCCCCATGGCCATCATGCAATTGGGCTGTTTTCACAGGCTAATGTTAAAGAATTGTGCTATTTAATAAATATTTATACAAAAATGTTATTTGGATGTAAAGAATAGGGAAATATAGAACATAGAGTTAAAAAATTTTGTTCCAAAAGGTTAAAAACATTGAACAAAAAATTTCAGGCGCTTATCCACCACTTTAGGACTCAACGAAAATCAGTAAGTAACTTAGAATAAGAAATAGTCTTCTGATCCTTAACAAGGTTAAAAGGAAAACTAGAAATTTAAGACATATAACGTTCTCTTCTTCTACATGATACATTCTCTGCCCAGAATATGATCACATAAGAGATGTGCAAAGGAAAGTCCTGGATCTGTGCTAGCTAATAACTAACTTGTCTTGGAAAAGAATAAGTCCTAATAGAATGGCAGAATATATTCCATGATGGTATGGCAGGTTTTATATGATGAGAAAAGGCAATAGATCATGTGATGCTCAAGGATTTTGACTACATTATCTACAGTAAGCTCATCAATAAACTATAAACCCCTGTCTAGAACATAAAACTAAAGAATGAGACACAGAACATAAAGATCAAAGGGTTATTTTCGTCCAGGAGAACATCATAAACTCCATGCTATTTCATAATTTCATTCCTAAACTGAACAATAAATAGAACAATGTCTCATTAAGTAGATGCAAAAAGTTGGTGTTGAAAGCTGCCAAGAACTTGGAGGATAAGACATGTAGTCAAAGGGATGTGAGGTAAACTGAAAAAGGGACTGGCATCCCCAAACTGACAAATATAAGAAAGAAATACAGTATAGTCTTCTTTGTGGAGGGAGAGACGCAGAAAAGTAAATCAAGTCTGTACCAGAAGGATGAAGAAATCGTGTGGCACATGTTTAACAAGCTGACCATCAACTTAACACCAGCTTAAAAATGAGCAAAACACCGGCCGAATGGTTGTAATTTTGAATCAAGTTCTTGTTAGGGTCAGATAACAGTTTAAAGATCTCTGTTTTAAATGTGATCAGTAAATTGACTGAGGAACTAATACTTAGGAAAAACAAGAAAGAATGAGATGATTCAATCTACACAGATAACATTCAGTATATGAGTATTCAGGGAAATGCTTTTAGAAAATACATATTCCTTCTTAATCAATGGGCTCCTGAAAATTCCATGCTCTCCTTCCTAAGGGTCGAATATAGGTCAGTATGATAAAAGTGAAAAACACAACGGAGAAAAACAAAAATTAAGCATGGACATGAGGTAACTTTCTCCAAGAGTGAGAGTCATCAATTATTAAAATGGATCCCTGAAGAGGGAGTTAGAATATCTTTTTGTTTTCTTGGGCTTGTTACAAAGGAGAGAGACTTTATGTAATAGGATTTTCACCTCCTGGATAAAACAGAGAATGCATGGCTTATGCTCTCTCAAAATCATTCTATTTCTGAAATGTTATGAGTTATTCTATTTTCCCCATGACTCTTCCCATTTCTGAATGTCTAGGTGTGGCCTCCCTCATCAGCAGGATTCTACTTTTGCGGGTCCTCTTTGTAAATGGTCTACATTTAATGGCTTGGGGAATACTATAGCTCCCCCTCACCCCAGCATTTGCAAGTTTTCAGCTTTTGCATAAAAATGAATGCATCTCAACACAGCCACTTATACTTGGAACTTCTCTGAACCTCTTAACATCTGAAGATCCCTAGAAGTAACTACGGTTAAGAACTGAGCAGTGGTCACAGAAGCCAAGCAATGCAAAAATCAGAACAGACGATTCTTCCAGAAAAAGGCTGATTGCTTCTCTAATTAATTAACTGCATTGCACTCTCCTTATATCAACCCAGTGTCCACCCAGCAACAGACACAAGTATTCACAAAGTACTTTTTCTAATTTCCAGCTTGAGTAGTAAATCAAGTCCTGAAATTTATTTCCAGTTTGCCATTTTTGTTTCTACTTTTTTTAAAAAGCAGCTAAACTTGATATAGGCTCACCATTTCCCCTGGTATATAACAGCTTTTCCTTTCCTTTCAAGCACTGGTTATGTAGTCACCGAGGGCCCCTCCCTTTCACCTCACTGCTTCTGGATTTAAGTATTGGGTTAGGTTATTTTTCTCCTTCCAGGGGAGACCAAGTGTCAGGAGCAGCCTAGCAGTGGCTAGATCTACTTTTACATAATATAAAGGGTAAGATGCAGGTGTTGGCTCCCCCTCCGAATAACAGTGTTTCCTGAAAGTTACTAGGCCACAGCAGTATATTTTCAAGAGTATTTATGACTCTGAAAGCCCAAAGGGAACTAGCATGCACAATCATATTTTTATTTGATTGCAATTATGCAAGAGGCCTATAAATATCTATGCTGATCGTTCACGCAACTGGCATTTTCAGGGAGGTCCTGGAAGTTTTTGTTCCCCAACTGCTTTTCTTAATCTCATGTTTAATTGCCAACAAGAGTACATTTAAAGTTTATAGCCGCACTTTAAAAATGAGTAATTGGTTCTTACCTGGAACTGATTGCTAGCAAAAGGACTGTGCCAAACTTACCCCAGATTAAAATGATGTACCGGAGTGGAATGAAATACAAAGTGATGGTGGCAACTGCCAGTATCAAACAGGCCAGGAATGAAAGGAATGGGACCGTCCAGTTAAATGTGCTGTAGACAAACCACATACAAGTCATTTTATCTGATGCTCAAGAACAGCTGTAGATACATTTTGCCATGTTTATTTCTTAGTTATACACATGAAAAAGGTCTACTGGAAAAGCTTCTTCTCCAACCTGGAGATAAAAGTCTGGCAAACTGACTGGGCACTGGAAAAACATTCTTGAGGAGAAGGTCACAAAACTAATTGCCATTCAGCGTGTCAGAATCTTGGTGACTTTGTCTTCCTGGAACCAACGGGACTTAAGAGAAGACCCTGGCTCTCAAAAGTAATTAAACACTGCAATACTGTCACATAGCTCTGCATGCAGAGCTCCAGAACGAAAGGTGAGTTAGGTCACTTCAAAGTCAATATTTCTCTCTCAATTAACACATGGTTGCCAGTAAATATTTAGAAAAGGCAGGATATTATTACGGTGCTTTTTGCATTTTTCTAATAACTTATGTTTAGAATTTCCAGACTCATTGACTCCAGAAGGTTAATCATGCCCTGACATGGGCTGGGGAGCATCTGGCTATAAACCATTATACCACCAGCCCATAGATAATGTAGGGACTGTTGCACATATTATTTTCACAGGGCCCCTGGCTCCTTCTGTTCTATCTATTGCCTGCTTTGACCTGAGATCTAGAATATGGGATGTGGAACTAAATGTACTGTGGAAATCCTTGCACAATCCTAGAAAGTGATCGTTAAATCCAGTGCCCTGATGAGAGCTCATGAGTGGCTAGAGTATTTCTTCTTCCTGGCCTTCATCTTCACTTACATGTTTGTCTCTTTGCCTTGTGCTAGGAAGACAAAGAGATGAAAGATTTATTTCTGTCGTCTTTTTTTTTTTTGGGCGGGGCGGTTTCAGGGTATTTGGGGAGAGCAGTATATAACAGTTATTGGGCCCTTAGTATGTGTCACTGTACTACGATTTTTTTATATATATTTAGACTGTAATGCTCGCAATAATTCTTCCAAGTAAGGATAAGCAAATCAGGCTGAAATTAGTTTGGGATTAACATATACACAATACCATATATAAAACAGGTAAACAACAAGGAGCTACTGTATAGCACAGGGAACTATATCTTATAATAACCTACAATAGAAAAGAATGTGAGAAAGAATATATACATACACACACACCCCCCCCACTGTAAATTAATTATACTTCAATGAAAAAATTTTAAAAATATAAAAGAAATCCAGTTATACCTCACCGTCTTGTTAAAAATTGTTATATTTTTAATCTTTGCCTATGGAGAGATACAATATTATGTATGTATGTGTGTGTATTTAATGTCTCACTTCTTTAAATTATAAGCAAAGGTGAACACATTTTAATATCATTGTTGGTCATTGTAATGTTTCTTAGTGATACCAAGCTTATTTCCTTGCCAGGGGCAACTACTTAGGAAAGTGCTTAAGAAAATTGATTGTATAAGCAAACTGACATGGGTTTGAGTCCAAGCTCTATCTCTAAAAGTTCAGTGACTGTTTCAATCAATCTGAAAATAATTTCTTCCCTAAAAAATGAAAATAATAATACCCATAGCATAGAGTTTTGCTAGAATTAAACAGGAATGTGCATTTAAAATAACGCTGGTAACACATGAAAGAGAGTTAGCTTAGTTTTCACATTAAATTTTTATCTTAAGCTTTTTAAAAAAAATTCAATCTGATTCTAGCATATTGTAGAAACTCAAAAAAAAAAAAAGGAAAGAAGTTATTATTTGTCTATTTTCCCTTGAGCTGTTTTGCTTGATGTTTTCCTCAAATAAAATCTCTTTGGATACTAAAGAAATCAGTCCTTTGTCATATTTGTTGCAAATATTTTCCCCAGTTTGTTGCTTTCTTGTCTCTTTAAAAAATCTTGTTCATAATTTTTTAAAGATAAAAATTATATATTTTACATAACCAAAGTCATCAATTTTTTCCCTGCTGATTTCTAGATTTGGTATTTCTTGTAAAAGACTTTCCCTAGTCAAGTGACTTGACGTCAAGAATTTGAATGATCAGTATTTCCCCCATTCCTTTATCATACTGTTTTTTATGTTATTTTAAATTTCTACATATATGTAGGTCCATTCCTGACTACTCTCTTCCATAGCAGAATTTGTAGTAGAATTTTTTAGTGGGCACCTTTGCAATATTTGTGAAAATGTTATGGACTCCACAATCGCCCCTGTTATGCCAGGGCAAGAAATTTAACCTGCAAATATCTTTGCACAAGAACACAAGGATGGTACATGAATGTCTGATGAAGTACGGTTTGTTGTAGTTAAAAAAGAAAATAGCCTCAGCATCATTAAGACAATACCTACATAAAATAAATATCTAAAAGTATCTAAATAAAGAGGAAAAACTAAATAGATTTACACTCTGCAATGTAATACAGCTTTAAAAAAACAATGAGAATATAAAAAGAACACCCACACAAATAGCTCTGCCCTCAATACAGAGGCTCAAAGCTAGATACAATGAAAAACTAAGTTTCAGAAATATATAAGTGTGCACACACACACACACACACACACACTGAGAAAACCTCTGAAGGATATACTCCAAACTGTGAATGATACCTCAATATAGTGGGGGGAGAGGGAAAGAAAGAGGGAAGAAGGAGGTACAGAGAATAACAGAAAGCTTTCTGTTTGATTACTTTTATAATGGGTGTATATCACATAATAAAAATAAAATATAAAATCAATAAATTAAAAATGAAATAAACAAGTAAAAACAAATACCAATCTGTGTGCCCTATTTTTATTGTTGTTGTTCCTTTCTAAAGCACAGATATAGGAAGTGTCAGATCTTGGATGTAAATCCACAGGTAGGTAGCAATGAACCTGCCTGTTTTGTATTAGATGACCTTAAGCAATGTACTCTACTTCTCTGTGCTTTAATTTTCCCATCTGTAAAGTGGGAATAATAACTATCTACTTTATAGAGATGCTGAGGGGATTCAATGAATTAATAAATATAAATCCTTTAAAAACAATATCTGGCACATAGTAATTATTCAATAAGTGTTAGCTAGCCTCATGTTTCTTGTTGTTATTGCACAAAAGTGACATAAATATCGAAAAAAGCTAATTATATCAGGTAGCATTTTGAAGATAATAAAAGCTATGGAAAATGCATGGAATCACTTTTTATAAAGAAATATATACTATAATTCCTTTTCTAAAAATAGCAAATCTGCCTTTAAAAAAAGTTAATAGATAAATAATTTTTAATACCTTGAAGAAAAAGGGAAAGCTGCCACTAGGCTGACATAAAAACAGGAAAACATCAGAGTATAAAATACAGAGTATTGCAAGATTTCTGGAGATTACCAACTTCCAAAGCCAATTTCACTCTAAGACTTCCTGCCAAATATTGAAAATTTGAATTTCTGTGTCTGTTACCTGCACAGGGGGCAGAAGATAAAGCTTAGGGCCTCCACAAAGGAAGATTTGCTGAATAAAACTTGCATATTCAGGCTAAGGATGAGTTGACAGAGACAGACAGACAGAAAGAAAGAGAGTGGGAAAGGAAGAAAGGAAGGGAGGGACAAACCCACCATATATAAGTGGATGCAAAGAAATCTCCTATGTGTCACGATGCTGGTGCCAGGATTTATCATCTGAGTTTATTCTACCAGTACACTCTGAAAAGCTCTAGAAAAAAAATTAATTAAAAAAAAAGAGATCCCAGGTTGAATTACCCCAGAGTGACTCGAGCAATAACCCTAAGGAAATGAACTATCAACCCAAATATGTGAGTATGCCCCCCCAACACACTTCTCCAAGGAATATGAATTCATAGTTAAAACTGCAAAAAAATAAAAGGATACACAGCATATGTGTGTGTCAGCAGAGGTGACACGAAAATCACAAACAAAAGACTTCAAATACTGAAAGCAAACACAATATATTAAATAATAATGTTTAATAATTTAAAAGTCATAAAAGAGGCTTAAAAACATGGTCAAGGAAGAGATGATGAAAAATGACCACGAAGATTTGAAAACAAAGTCAGCAGAACTTTAAAAAGAAATGTAGTGATTAAGGTGAAGATTCCCATGCATGGATTAAACAGGATTTTAAATATCAGAGGAAATAAGGTTGTGCAACATAGTCCAAAGAAAGTACTTAGAAGGCATCACAAAGAGCAAAAAGACAGAAGATGTCAAAGAGAAGAGACGTGAAACCATAGGTTAACTGACTAAACTGACCAGGAAGATGATAAAAGTAACAATTAACATTAGACTGTGGTAAGTCATGCTCTAAATTCTAAGGTAATGATGAACAAAAATGACAAAAGGATGCTTACATATAGAGGAAAACAGAAGAAAAGTACAGAAAATAATGAAAAAACAAAACAAAACAAAACCGAGCAAGGACAGAAAAACACAATGAAAACCACAGATTTAAACCTAAGTATATCAGTAACCACATTAAATTTGAATGCACTGCATGCTACAAGTAAAAGACAGTGACTCTCAGAAACAAGAGAGAGATCTAAAACATAAACAGGTTGAAAGAAAGTGACAAAAAACATGTATTATGAAGAAAGCACCAAAGGGAAAGTGGTATGGCCATATAATAGTTAAGCAAGACATTAAGTCCGATTTTTAAAATAGGTCACTTTTGAATGATTCATGATCCAATTCACCAGGAAAATACAACAATTTTAACATGTACAAACCAAACAGTGTAACTTCGGAACACAGAAAGCAAAAACTGATCAAACTACAAGGAGCAGACAAATCTACAACCCCAATGGACAGTCACGCATGTCTCTAATCCAAGAAGAGAACCAAAAATAAAGATCAGTCTGAATATAAAAGATTTGAACACAATCAACAAATTTAATCAAAGAATATATAGAAAATAATACACTCAATAACCTTCTTTTCAAAAATTTATAAAAGTTGGCTATTTGTTAGGTCTGTATTTTCTGAGCATAAGAAATGAAGTTAGAAACCAGGAAAAGAGAGCTAGAAAATCTTCAAATACTTGAAAAGTTAAACAATATACTTCTTGGAAAGGAAGAAATAAAAATAGAAATTAGAAAAAAAGTTTTTACTAAGCGTGAATTGGTAATGAAGATAAGTGTCCAAAATGCCTGGCATGGAGCTAAGTATTTAGGAAACTGTAGCACTTTAAATGCTATGTTAGGAAAACAGAAAGACTGAAAATAAATGATGTAGTTATCCATCTTAAAGAGTCAGAATAAGAACAGTAAACTAACCTCAAAGAAAGGAGAAGGAAGAAAGGAATACAGAGAAGAGTAGTAATTAATGGAAAAGAAAACAGGCAACAGGAAAGATTAACAAAGGCAAATGATGGTTCTTGCTAAAGACTAAATATAATTGATAAATGACTGTCAAGAAAAAAGAAGGTAAAACACAATTTTAAGCATAAAAAAGTGGACAATGCTACAGATTCTACTGTCATCCAAGACAGTAAGAGGATTTTATGCATAACTTTATGTCAAAAAGTAGAAAATGAAATGGACAAATTCTTAGAAAATGACAACTTACAGAAACAGATATGAGAAGAAACAGAATAACTGAACAGATTTACATATACTACAGAAACTTAATATTTAATTAAAATCTTCCCTGAAAGAAAACTCCAGGCCCAGATACTTTACCAGAAAATTCTATAAAATCTTAAAGGAAGTAATGACACCAGGCTTACACAAACTCTTCCAGATAATGATAAAGAGAGAACACTGACTGCCTATTGTATGAGTCTAGAGTAACCTTCACACTATAAAAAAACTTTTAAGAACAGAAAACTGTATATCAAATCTCACTGATGATCACAGCTGCAAAAATTCTAAGCAAAAAAACTGTAAATAAAATCCCAGCATATATATGGAGACTAGACAACATGAAGAAGCTGGGTTTAGTCTAGAAATGTAAGATTGGTTTAATATTTGAAAATCCATCATAATACACCACATTAACCAAAATAGGACAAAATAAAAACAACCATAAGATTATCTCAATGAATGTAGGAAAAAACTTTGACAAAACTCAACCTACAGTCACAATAAAAACTCTCAGCAAACTAGGAATAAAACGGAAATTCCTTCAGTTGATAAAGCATCTTTACAAAAACCTACGGAAAACATCATTCTTTAGGGTAAAATGTTGAAAGCTTTCACTCTGAGATTGTGCATGAGAAAAGAATGTTCACCAACAACAATTCTGTTCAACATCGTACTGGCACTACTAGCCAGTGCAATAAAACAAGAAAACAAAGTAAAGTGTATAAGGACTGAAAAATAAGAAAGAAAAAAATTATTCCTAGATGGTATGTTTATGTCATACAATATCCAGAATAATAATCTTCATATAAAAATTAAGATAATTGTGTATCAAAGTTGATAGACACAAAGTCAATGTAGGAAAATTAATTTCACTTTTATATCACAGTAACAAACAGGTAGAGATGAAAGCTGAAAAAAAAGATACCATTTAAAATAGCATGAAATGAATCAAGTACTTCAGCTATATTTCACAAAAATGTGTCAAATTTCTATACATAAAACTCTAAAGTAGTATTGAGATAAATTAAAAATGACCTAAATAGATGAAGGAATATATCACATTCATATGTTAGAAAACTTGTTTTATCAAGATGTCAATGTTTTCCCAATTAATACAGTCCTTATAAAGATCTCAATGATCATTTGCTTGTGTGCAAGTGCATGGTGTGTCATGTGTTGCATGCTAAAAATGGAGATACAAGAGTTAGTCAAAAATTATCCATACTCTGGTTATATTAAAACTGTTGGTTGCACTGTCTTATCAGAGCTTTCCGTTCAAAGCTACCTTCTCCCCAGTCACTGCTGTGCAGGTGTGAACATGTTACATCAGTTCATTTGTAACTGTGGTGCGAGCAAAAATGGCTGCCCCACTTGTGATTTGCACAAAAGAAGAGCAGCATGCAGAGATTCTTTTTTTTGTGGTCTGAGGATGTACCTGGTGCCATTATTTATCAAAGACTTTCTGCGCAATATGGAGAAAGTGTTTTGTCGCGAAGAAGTATGTGAATGTGAGGTGTATGAATGAACAGAGATGCTTATTGAAGAGCTGAAGCCTAAACTTTGGATTAAATGCAGAGGACTGCTATCCAAGGGCGTTGTGATCTTGCATGACAATACACGTCTGAACATTTCTGCCCACACTGTTGACACTCTGCAAAAGCTTCATTTCGAGGTGTTAAATTATCCTCTCTATAGTCCCGATCTTGCTCCACTGGACTTTCACCTGTTTGGTCCCCTGAAAGCAGCCGTACAAGGACGAAGATTCACTTCTGATGAAGAAGTGAAGACGGCGGTGCATTCGTGGCTCACAGCTCAGCCTAAAACATTTTTTAATGAGGGGATATGAAAGCTTGTTGACAGATGGACAAAGTGTATTGAAAAGCAAGGAGATTATGTCAAAAAATGATGTATTTGTCTTTTCTAAAAGTTAATTAAAATAAATTCTACAGCCAGAGTGCGGATAATTTTTGACTCACTCTCGTATGTACCAGACACATTCGTACACACCCTGTCAGATTTGCCCTCCCATCAGCCAAGTCAGTTAAGTCATGTATTTTTCTCTCAGCAACCCACAGTTTTAGTGATAAAAGGTTTAAATGTTTCACAGTTTTTTTTTAAAATTTAAGACACAGAGGAAGAAGGTCAAAGCAATTTACCAAAAATAATGTTCATAATTGCTAATATTTTTAAGTGATTATTACCGGCCATCCACTGGTTTAAACTCTGTATAGGCACTAATTAATCTAATTCTTCCAGAAATGTTATGAAGTAGGAATTATTATTATGCCCATTCTACAGATGAGAACTTGAGTCATAAAAGGTATTAATTGGCCCCGATCACTTACTGGCAGGACTGGGATTTGAATTCAGAGTTGGCTCAAGAGCCCACAGTCACTCTCTGTATAGTAGACACTTCAGAAAATGTAAGAAGCCACATTTTACTCATTTAATCCACTGACTATTCCTGCTTATAAGACCGAGGCCTCAATTCAAAGATACTAGCACTAACACTCAAAAAACTTACTAGACCCTCATTCCAGTTATCACAGAGTATCTTGTAGTGCTAGTCTTTCACAGAACACCCAAGGTTGAAGAACTCTAGTAAGTCAAAGCTTTCCATCTTGAAATTAAGCAATTTGTTAAACATTTTCATAGACTTCCCCAGATTTCCTGACTTGAGAGCTGCCTAAATCCTAAGAAGGGAATCCCTGACTCAAACCTTTCAATTAATGAAAAAATCCAAGGAATTCCCTTCATTCATTCAACTTTTCAGGTTCACTAACACATCCTAATAATATCTTGGACAAGATTTCAAAACAAAAAACAGAAATAACTGTGACCACATCCAGTTAAGGTGAGTACAACTCCATTCTAGAGTTCCTCTCCCAACTGGGTACCCCACTAGCTGATCTCTGTGTCAACAGAATCATTATTCTCCCCATTTCCTAGGTGTGGGAAAATGAAGTCCTCTCACTTTTCTACCCATGGAAACAAAAATGAGGGTCATAAAATCCTGTAGACCATTCTTTTGTGATGCACCCCACATGAGACTTTCCTTCATACATACATGGTTTTCACCCCAGTTTGTGAACTCTCTCCTCACAACTAGCCTCCTGCCCTCACTCTGGTCTTTCTGCCTTCATTCTCTGTCCCTTGCAGCATGTAACTTTAGATTAAATATAAGATACATCAATTTATCATTCCCCATGTGCTCACCATCACTGAAGCTTCACTTATCCCGCTTTCTCATCTCGTTGCTTAGTATTTCACAGTATTACTTCAGAGTCAAAGAAGTTCTTCTTCCTAGGGATATGCCTTCTAAGCCTTACTCTGGAACATTTGCAGGGATGACTGTCCTGTCTTAGGTCTACCTTAAGCTCAGTATCTTCTCTTGGAGCTTTCCTTCACCACTCAAGGACACAAGTGTTGGAGCCGCCACTCCATAATGACAGGACATACAATATACATCACTATTCTGACCCATCCTGCCTGCTGTCTGGGATAATATAAATGTCACATGTTAAGCAAATGTTAGCCTGATGTATGCATACATTTGAAATTTGTATACAATGAGAGAAGGTAATTAGGGAATGTAGAGAAAAGAAAACACCGTGCACTCCATGTAAATACAAAACCATCAGGGTCTTCTCTGTCAGTAGCAGGGAAGCCTTGTTCTGAGAGATTTATGTAAGTCTATTTATTTGCTAGTTGCCAAAAGCTGGGTAAAAGCTTTCCTGGTCCTTGTGCACTGAATTACAATGGAATTCCAACAGAGTTACACATGACGCTGTACTTGAATGCCCAGCGGGAAGTTTAAGGTCACTGTAATAATGAATGGCCAAAGAATTAATAGGAGTTGAGCCTCATGTGCCTTCCTGTGTCGCAGCTGGGTAGAACAGTGCTCTGTTCATGGCTCAAAATACGTCTCAGACATGGCCTCCACAGCTGTGCTGGGCACAGCCACCATCAAAAGCACTGTAGAGCTGGGGGCCTGTTTAAATCACTCTGCCCTCTTCTCATCAGACACACTTCCTCGACCATTATCAACTGCACAACAGCCACATTTGTCTGCTAACAGACATTCAAGCACGGAGATAGTTTTACCAAAGGACGTGGCCTCCCTGCCTCAGTCTTGCCCCCGACTCCACATCCTCTTATCTCCTTTGCTACCAGTACATCCCTCACTCGATCTTTTCTCATTGATTTTTTCCATCCACTCAAGGCCCTGCATGACCAGCCTCATCTCCAGGCACTGGCCACGTCCATCCCCAGGACACAGACATACTAACTCCCCTCCATTTCCCTGTATCTATCACAGTCTTGGGCTCTGAACCTTTGCATTAAGGTGTCCACTTACTGAAGCCCCCATTTATCAACTCTGTGCCCAGTTAGCTCTTCCCATTCTCAGAGATGCTAAGTTGTTGCTTCTTCAGAACTTTCCTCTGTCTCTCTCCTACATCCTTCCTGGGATGTAGGACCTCCCCCTGCCTCCTACCTAACCTCTATCTAGCATCAATACTATTCTAATTGTCTTATTAGTGTTCTTCTCCCTCAATGGAAAATAGATTCTTAGAAAGAGGGAAGTGGGAATGGCAAGACAGGGGCGGGGAATTATAAGGTACAAACTACTATGTATAAAATAAATAAGCTACAGGGATGTACTGTACAACACAGGGAATATACCCAATATTTTATAATAACTTTAAATGGAATATAATCTATAAAAATTGACTTTTGTTACACCTAAAACTAATATACTATTATAAGCAACTATACCACAATAAAAAATGAATTAAAAAAATAAAGTAAAAAAAGAAAAAAAACGCAAAAAAATAAAGGAGAAAGAAAAGATCGCCAGAGGATAATGACATTATAGTGTAAAGTGAGGAGAGCAAGTTTAAATCCAAGCTGCATGGCTTAGTTGTTGTGTGATCTGGGCTTCCTATTTAATCATTCTCTGGTTCAGTTTCCTCATCTGTAAAATGAGGATACTGACAATCCTTACTCTGTAGGTGATGGGAATCATTTAATTCAATCCCTTTAAGTAACTCCTTAAAGAAGTCGCTGTGTGTAACGGGGCTTAGAACAGTGTCTGGCTGGCATATGACATTAGCTGATGTTTCTATTATCATTGTTATTGTGGATGCATTTCTCACTCTTAAACCAAGTCAGTGCCTCAAACGCAAACACTGATAGCTGAATAGATGCCCTTTTCATCATTTCACTATTTTCTACTGTCACTTATGTTTTTGCTAAGCAATTTTGAGGGTATGTTCAGGAACCATTTTTCAGCTTATATAAAACCTAAAGAAATAAAGCAGATACATCAATATACATGACCAAAACCGCCTCCCACTCTTTAATTTTTCTTGATATTGTTTATAGGGATAACGATGTGAAAATTCAGAAAAAACTCACTAAATGTGTTTAAAGATGACTTTTAACCTGTTTTTTAAGCAAAAGAAACATGTCTGCTATGCCAATCATGAATGGACATTCAAGGGCAATTTCATGTAATAAGGGACTGAGGAAGAGCATCGGTAACCACAGAAAGTTCCATATTAGCTTGTTTATGTTTCCTGATGGTAATCAGCACCTTGATTTCCCTGAATTTTGATAAACAAAATTCCACTTGGCTCTTAGCACTAATTTTAATCGCTTCTTTACCCAGGTAATTTCTAAATATTATGTCCTTTATTTAAAGAAATCAAAATGGCCAATAAAATAAGAAACAGTATTAATTAATCTTTAGAAAGAACAACATGGCTGATATAAATGCTGGATTTAAAGTGCGAACAAAAGTTTACAATTCAAAAGAAAAAAAACCTGCTCTGTTCATTGGTAGCAAATGAAGGCCAAGTTAGGCAGAGTTCACAATGTATAAAACAAAGTAAACAAAAGAAATTTAAAAAGTGAATCATAGAGAGTCTTTCTCCATGGAGACTCCATTTGAGAATTTAGCCCTTATGCCTAAGGTGGAGGGGGTGGCAAGCGATGGGTTGGAGCAGAGTCAAACCTAGCCTGACACCTGTTTTTATAAATAAAGTTTTATTGGAACACATATCACATCCATTCACTTACTACCAACTATCTGCTCTTACACTTAACCAAGAGAGTTGAGTAGCTGCTACAGAAACCATATAGTCCGAAGCTGAAAACATTTACTCTCAGGCCCTTTATGGAGAAAGTTTGTGGACGCCTGTCCTAAGTTGTCCACATATGTGATGAATTACCTTAACAGCTTTGCATTGGTGATGTTACTAGTTAGGGACCATTCTTTGGAGAACAGAGAAAAATTTCAGCCAGGACATTTACTGTATTCTGTGATTCGGATGCAAAAGCCTCTTTTAGAGCATATTTGCTTCCTTTTTTATTTCCGTATAGGACAATCTATTTTTTAATCTATAGGTTATCACTTAAACCAGAGTATTTTTGAGAATGAAAAGAGGCACCACTAAATACTTATGCTGGGACAATTGGTATAACTTGGGCCACACAGGCACCCTGCGAAGCTGACAAGCCCAAAGGACAAACCAACCAAAGTTAAAAGGCCCAAGACTGTTGGTTTTTTCTTTGTTTTTGCATTTTCTTATTCTATCCTCCCAAAGACGCCCCCCGCCCCGACTTGTTCCAGTGGATGGCAGCTTCACGACAAACACAAGACAAATGCAGAACTTACTTTTTAATTCTTTCTCCAAAAGAAGCTATTTCCTCCAAGATGTTTTGAACAGTTGAGACAATATCCTGTACCATATAGATTCTTTCAATTAAGCCCTTTTTCTCAGATTCCTAGGAAACAGAAAAGATTTAACTCAGTTACTTCATTTTTATTGGCCTGCTATAGGAATTATTATGCCATGTTATCATAACATGGTTACTATCAACAGAGTGTCTTCAGGAGATACATTCATGGTTTTCACAACTTATTTACTGACTCCTCCAAATCCCTGCCTACTCGTGACATGTGACCACTTGCAGTGTGCAAGCATGTCGCTACCTCAATATCATGAGCTGATGAATGGGAATCCCACAGACAAAAGAACTTCATTTGCCTGTGGAGTTGCTGCTTCTCTCAGAGAATTCTGCAACCCTTTTCATTGGCTGATCCTGACGTCTTCTGTCTTCACAAGGTTAGCTTACTTACCCTTTTCCCATTAGTCCTACAGAAGAGTTTCCAGCAGGCAATAAGGCATGTTGGATTATCCAAATGATGTATGTGGAATTCAGCTTTCTAAGAATATTACCCTTACTTTGTTTACAGAAAACCTGAAATGTGTTCTACCATGTTAGGTAGCTAATGCTTATAAAAATAATTTAGAAATTACTCACATATTAGAGAAAAGACGATTTCCTGAGGACTGGCATTTTCACACTATTTCTTATATTCTGATATTGTACTCTAGCTCCCTTATGAACTCTATTGTAACTGGGATTTACTTGGTATCTTCTTAGCTCAGGCCTAGCTGGGTCATTGTAGCTGTTACATCTAATGTATAATGCCTAAAATCTCAAATAAATCTAACAAAGCATTTGTTTTCTATCTAAGATTTTACTTCGGTTAGAATTGTACTACATTATTGAGCAAAATCTTCTAAATGATTACAGAAGATTATTATAGAAAAGGTTTCTATAATAATCTTCTTTGCAGCAAAAGGAAAAAAATTCATTCTTCTCTTCATCAAACTGGACCCATGGATGGAAAGAGGAAAACACATCACCCCATACTGATTGCAGTGATTGGTAAAAGCATCAATACAGCACAGATGTCAAAAAGCACAAATTTCCCTTCTTACATCTGCCCTTGTTTATGGAGCTACTGGCAGAAACAGAGCAAAGAGAGGGGCCGAGGTTAGAATGTACCATTGCTACCCCCTTTTCAGTAAGGGTGCTGGGATGGTTTAAATAACTTCTTACTGTCTGTTCTGTACCCCTTTACAAACCATTCTGTAAAGGGGAGGTCATACTCATTGCTGCTTCTTACAAAGTCAAACTCATTTGCAAGACATTTTTCCTTTCTCACTTTAATTTTAAATTTCTTATTTCCCTTACTCTCTTTCTGACTCTTTAATTCTTCAAGCAGTTTGCATTAAAAATTGGATATACTGCCAAAGCGACTTAATTCATGTTCAGCAATCCACCAACATCTATTAATGGGCACAATGGTGAAAACCCAGCTCTGTCTGCCACAGAAGTATTCATGTTTATAAAGGAGGATTTGAAAGCACCAGGGAATTTGACCCAAAGGGCAAAAGTGGCTTCCTCTTTTCAACAGCGTAGAATTTAGGTCAAAACAATTTCTTGGAAAAGGACTCAAATTTCCATGTGGCTCAATTTCATAAAAATTTCCTATTTTAGTGGACTGATTTTTTTTTCGCCTGGGTTATGAAACACCCAAATGCTGAGGTTCTGGTTGTGAAGAACAGCCTGAGTTAGTACACCAAAATAATAAATGATTCTCACAATGTTTTTACTTTTTGATGAATTTGATGCTTTAGTTTGAATATTCAATATTTAAAGACTAGGCTAAAGAATTCTACTGTATCTAGGGCAACAGCATAATTTATGAACCATATCTGTACAATTTTAAGAATGAAAGTAATCAGAATTACATAATTTAAAAAATATTTATCAACTGACAACTTGGTTTATAATATTAATGGATTTAGAAAATTATTTCTGTGATACACCATATTAACAAATTGAAGGATAAAAACCATATGATAATCTCAATAGATGCAGAAAAAGCTTTTGACAAAATTCAACATCCATTTATGATAAAAAAAATCTCCAGAAAATGGGCATAGAAGGAAATTACCTCAATATAATAAAAGCCATATATGACAAACCAACAGCCAACATAATTCTAAATGGTGAAAAACTAAAAGCACTCCATCTAAGAATAGGAATAAGGCAAGGGTGCCCACTCTCACCATTATTATTCAACATAGTTTTGGGAGTTTTAGCCAGAGCAATCAGAGAAGAAAATGAAATAAAAGGAATCCAAATTGGAAAAGAAGAAGTAAAACTGTTACTCTTTGCAGATGACATAATATTATACACAGAAAACCCTAAAGATGCTACCAGAAAACTGCTAGCACTAATCAAAGAATTTAGTAAAGTAGCTGGATACAAAATTAATGCACAAAAATCTCTTGCATCCCTATACACTAACAATGAAAGAGAAGAAATAGAAATTAAGGAAACTCTCCCATTTACCATCGCAACAAAAAGAATAAAATATCTAGGAATAAACCTAACTAAGGAGGCAAAAGACCTGTATGCAGAAAACTATAAGACACTGATGAAAGAACTCAAAGATGATACAAAGAGATGGAGAGACATACCATGTTCTTGGATTGGAAGAATCAACATTGTGAAAATGACTATCTTACCCAAAGCAATTTACAGATTCAACGCAATCCCTACCAAATTACCAATGGCATTTTTCACAGAACTAGAACAAGAAATCTTACGATTTGTATGGAAATGCAAAAGACCCTGAATAGCCAAAGCAATCTTGAGAAGGAAAGATGGAGTTCGTGGAATCAGGCTTCCTGACTTCAAACTATACTACAAGGCTACAGTGATCAGGCCAGTATGCTACTGGCACAAAAACAGAAATGCAGATCAATGGAACAGAATAGAGAGCCCAGAGGTAAACCCACCCACATATGGGCAGCTTATCTTTGACAAAGGAGGCAAGAATATACAATGGAAAAAAGACAGCCTCTTCAATAAGTGGTGCTGGGAAAATTGGACAGCAACATGTAAAAGAATGAAATTAGAACACTTCCTAACATCATACACAAAAATAAACTCAAAATGGATTAAAGACCTCAATGTAAGGGCAGACACTATAAAACTCCTAGAGGAAAACCTAGGCAGAACACTCTATGACATACCTCAAAGCAAGATCCTTTTTGACCCACTTCCTAGAATCATGTAAATAAAATTAAGAATAAACAAATGGGACCTAATGAAACTTAAAAGCTTTTGCACAGCGAAAGAAACCATAAACAAGACAAAAAGACAACCCTCAGAATGGGAGAAAATATTTGCCAATGAAGCAAAGGACAAAGGATTAATCTCTAAACTATGCAAGCAGCTCATGCAGCTCAATACCAAAAAAGCAAATAACCCAATCTACAAATGGGCGGAAGACCTAAATAGACATTTCTCCAAAGAAGACATATAGATGGCCAACAAACACATGAAAAGATGCTCAATATTATTAATCATTAGAGAAATACAAGTCAAAGTCACAATGAGGTACCACCTCACACGGGTCAGAATGGCCATCATCAAAAAATCTATAAACAATAAATGCTGGAGAGGGTGCGGAGAAAAGGGAACCCTCCTGCACTGTTGGCGGGAATGTAAGTTGGTAGAGCCACTATGGAAAACAGTATGGAGGTTCCTTAAAAAACTAAAAACAGAACTATCATATGACCCAGGAATCCCACACCTGGGCATATACCCAGAGAAAACCATAATCCAAAAAGAAACATGTACCACAATGTTCATTGCAGAATTATTTACAATAGCAAGCACATGGAAGCAACCTAAATACCCATCAACAGATGAACAGATAAAGAAGATGTGGCACATATATACAATGGAATATTACTCAGCCATAAAAAGGAATGAAATTGAGTTATTTGTAGTGAGGTGGATGGACCTAGAGTCTGTCATAAGAGCAAAGTAAGCCAGAAAGAGAAAAACAAATACCATATGCTAGCTCATATATATGGAATCTAAAAAAAAAAATGGTTCTGATGAACCCAGTAAGAGGGCAAGAATAAAGATGCAGATGTAGAGAACCAACTTGAGGACACGGGGTGGGCAAGGGGGCGAAGGGGAAGCTGGGATGAAGTGAGAGAGTAGCACAGACATATATACAATGCCAAATGTAAAAGAGATAGCTAGTGGGAAGCTGCCGCATGACATAGGAAGATCAACTCGATGACGGGCAATGACTTAGAGGGCTGGGATAGGGAGGGTGGGAGGGAGTCACGGGAGGGAGGGCATATGGGAATATATGTATAAATACAGCTGATTCACTTCGGTGTACAGAAAAAAACTGGCACAACAGTGTAAAGCAATTATATACCAATAAAGAGCTTATAAAATCAAAAAGGAAAAAGAAAAAAAGGAAAATCACTTTTATTTTCATGACACTTTCAAAATAAAAAAATATTTTACATGCATTAGAACAAAAGAAACTTGCTTATAATTATCTGAATTTTAAAATAATACATGAAGAATGATAATTCATGCTACATATTCACATACCTCGTTGGTTTCCTAGTTATACGTGTTTATAGTTCCAGGTCAAGATAACTTTTCCAAAAATTGTACTTCTTTAATATCATCTTTTCACTTATTTCACAAAATTGTTCTTACTCATCTTCAGAGTTGCACTTAATGGTCATTAAATTGACACCTTTAATTGACTCTACCATAGACCAAAATTTTAATTACAAAAATACTCTATCTCCAGGCACTGAGGTACCTTGAAAACTCACAACAGAAAGGTGATACATGAAGAATATCCTCAATTCTATTTTTTAAACATTGGAATCTATATATTTTAGCGCAAATAATTTCAAAGGCACTATATCTTGTATCCATTCATAGGAACTTTGTCAAAAATTTTTTTCAAGATAAAACTTTAAATACATTATCACTGTGATTCTTCACAAAATTTATGCTGAAAAACAAATGGCTTCTCAATTTCCTTCCAATCCTGGGTAGAATTTATATTTATCCTATTAAAAATCACAAGATGTTTTTTATCCCACAAATCGAGATAATCCAGTGTAACTTCAAAACGTAAACACTGAATCTTACATATTTGACATCATAGTTTGCTTTGTGATGAATATCCCTTGCTTTTGTAAAGAAAAAAAGATTCAATATCTTTTTGGCCAGTTCTTGTAAAATTCACTTCCATTTACTAAAGGCTTCCAAAGACGAAGTTACTTAGCATCATTCAGTCGTCAACAATTTTGACTAAAAAGTCCCAACTGATATGACCAAAATGCAACAAACATTTAAAAGATTTCTTTTTTCTCCCCCCACAGGAGTTCAACAGCTTTGGGGAATGTTTAAGTTAACTGAGAATTCTTCAAAGGTTTCAAACATTCTTAAAATCAGATTGATGGATGGATGACTGGCAGCAAAAAGAAAGTGCAGACTGCCATGGCCAATGAAGTGTATTTTTATATCGGAAATATCTTTGCCATGAAAACTTTGCTGCTGCTGTCCCAACTCTGTATATATAAAATATTTATAAACGTGGACACTTCAGCTTCTAATTCAACTGGTGGTGCCTCATCACTTGTCTGTATGCGATCATGGACCATCAGGACACCACGTCTATCACTTGTACATTTCTGTTTCAAAGATCCCTTCAATTTATATGAATTTCTTATTAGCCATGATGCTGTGCTTCCTCAAAATCTGCATTCATATTATCACTACAAAACACTTGTTCTTTTTGTCATTTGCTTCTTTGGTGTCTATAGATCTCTGCGCTCTCGACTTACTATATAAGATGTGATTTTTAGACATCTTATTTAGTTACATATTCTACCTACTGCACATTGCCAGTATTATTTGCCCAATGTTCATGAGAATGTATGTTGAATTATGCTTTCTGGAAATATTGGGGGAAAACATTTCTTTCTAGTCTTACATATTTTTTAACTTTTCATGCTAACCATTTTAGCAAACTTTATGTATAATTTGCATAAAATACATAATTTACATTATAATAAAATGCATCCATTCTTACTTAGGAGCTAGAGTAAGCAGGGTTTACAAGAGATGAAAAGTTAGGGGAAAAAAAAAAACTTAAGATGTACCAACTCCACAGATCTGCATATTTTATTAAGCACAGGCTCTGGAGTCAAAGGGAAGTGAGTTCCACACTGGTCTTGTCATCTACTAGCTTTGTGATCGTGTGATGTTCCGACCAGTTTCTGAGTCACAATTCTGCTATCTGGCAAAGGGAGAACATAATCCTGACCTTGGCTGGAGTGTCTGGAGAATTAAATATTATATCATACAGAAAGCATTTGGTATACCCCAGGTGCTTCATAAGTCCTTCCTCTTCAAGAATTCAAAGAGACCAAAGAATGAATAACCTTTTGTCTAGTTTAAAGAATCCTGGGGTTCATTTAAGTTTCAAAAGCAACCATCTCCCAGGACAAGTCTACTCATGTTGCCCTGCATTGTATGAAAGATCATCTGGCAGTTCTCTCTGCATCATGCTGGCTTTATTTACACGTTTCAGATTGAACCAAGGAATGTGGTGATAACACAGTTTAGCAAACACAGCATTACGTCTGCTGCTGCTACCAAACTGTCTAGGAAGAGTAACAGTGATTCATTCAGAAGGAGGAAACTGTTATCACATGTGCTTATATTTTTCCTTAACATATAAGGCTTCTGATTAATAGAGGGAAATGTGTAATAAACATACTGATGGCCACTGGTGTGATTAAACCAATGAATAAGATAACTGTGGCTGAACACACATTTTTAGATTCCTACATTTGCGAAAGGATGGATTTTACTTCTCGTCACAAACTTGAAAAAAACACCAAGGCCTGAGTAAAATTCGCATGGCTTAGAGTCTACTTTACGAGTGAGTAGGTATCACCATATAACAGAAGAGACGAAAGAAAGTATGGAACTTTTCAGATCCAGAATTCAAATTCCAAAAGGTTCCTTTGCTTTGTTATATACTACAGAGAGTGGTCGTAAGAAAAATAACGTGGTGGTAATAACTGTAAGAAAAATGACAAACTCCTACTCTGTAACCTAAAAATGAATATTATTATATAAAATGTATGCAAGATCATCATTTTTTTCATTGTCCATTTGTTTATAAAATGTCAAAAAAAACCCTAACCCACTGAGTCTTTTGGCTAAGTTTTAGAGACAGTTGAATGAAGAACAAGTAATGTGCCTGTGTTGTAACATGGTTGTTCTTTCTTTAAGAACAAAGCCAATAAATAAATAAATGAATAAAGCAGGCAGTGGATTTTTCCTTCTTTAAGGCTTTGTGGGCTTCCCCAATGTCTCCAAAGAGTACAGCACTGTAGGTGCAAACAACCAGCTTCGAGCCTCTGGGAGAGAATTAACACCATGAAAATGAATTTACAGTTACGAATTCATTATATACTCAGTATGTTACTTTAAATCATCCCAACATGTTCTGATTCAGGAAAAAAAATTCTCATTTCTCTATTCATCACCTAAGCAAAACCAAAGAGACAGTCCTGAAAACGGACCACGTCAGGAAGGATCCTTGTGACATGCTTACAAATTGAGCAGTATTCGTCACAGGATGCCCAGGGTTCCCCAAAGGGATCAATGTAAAATTCCCATCTCAGGATCATCCCCGTAACGCCAGCCATCCACAGCAAAGATGCAAAAATACGACTTTAGACTTTAAATGGGAATCTGTTTGGTCTGTTTCATTCTGCTGAATATTAAAAGCCTGCAATTTGAAAACTTGAAGAATTATAAACATCAGAAATAGACTGAGTGGCACTTAGCAGGGGTAAAAAAAACCTCTAAGCATCTGTCATAACAAAGAACAAGAAGTAATATTTCTGATACACGAGATTAAAAATTGTTCTTTGGGAATCTGGCTTAATGCACTGGGAACTGTCTTTAAAGTTTCTTCCCATGAGCTGTGCCCTGTGTGTATGGGCATGCGCGCGCGCACACACACACACACACCTCTATGGTGTGCTATTCAAATGGGGGGAGCGGAGTCTATACTCTTTCAGGAGAATATTTCCTTGTCAAGGAGTGCTTTTGCTTTGGGAAATGAACATGAAACAGACTGGATTTTGAATCAATATCATTTCTAAGCGGTTATAAGATGTTCTAACTATTCGTTCATTACACAGAGCTCTTCCACACTGACTGGCATTTACCAACAGGTTTCTTTCGCCTGCAATAGGATTCTCATCAGGGATCAAATGAGAGGGCTGAAAAAGCAAAAGCAATAAACAACATCATCATGAGGAAGATGCTGATAAAACACATGTGAAAAATTGGGAACAATTTGGAAAAAAAAATTTGGAATTTAGACCCTGGGGAGATTGATTTCCTTAAAAGTTTCTCTTAGTCAATTGAGAGATGCCACACCACTCAAGGCAAACAGGGCTGATGGTTTCCTGTAACTGTCATGACAGTAGGTAAACACACAAGGAGCTACAGTTGCTGATTTAGCTGTGCATGTTCCTCTAGTTTTTCTCTGAGGTGGGGGAGTGGGGAGGGTAGAAGATAAAATATCACCTAAGACTCAGCTCAAACATCACCTTTAGCAGCCCTGATTCGTCCAGGCACCGCTTCTCTAACACACAATGTAGTGTACAAATTTTGATGAAAATAGCAACCATAGATACAAAGAAAACACTCTGTAAATATGTCAGTAATAATGAGGAAAAATGGACCAATAAATTAATAATGTTTCCTTCGTAACAATGTAACATAGTCCAAAATAAACAGGATTTAGATCAGAAGGGCTGGATTTGAGTCTTGCTACTATTTTGGCTGAGCAATCTCCAATGCATTATTTCTCTTAACCTGGATTAGTTTACTCACAGATGGGGAAAATAATATCAAATTTAATGGTTTACTTTGAGTACTGAATGAGCTAAAGCATATAAAAACAGCCTGCAAATTATAAACACTCCACAAATACGAATAATCTTCTAAATCTAATCACTTAAATAATTCTTACTCAAAATGGTCTCATTTTAAATTATTACTTTTGTGTCATTTATTACTTACTTTAAATTACTATTTTTTCCCTTGAGGAAAAAGTGGTGTCCCCACCTTTCCATCAATTATTTTGTAAATTACCTATCAATTACCTTGCAAACTTATTGGATGATTGGGACTTCGGGCAAATCACACTAAACAGAGAGGATTTCATTAGGAAAGACAAGAGGAATGGCTGCTATCCTGAGAAGAATAATGACTTGTGGATAACTGAGATACAATGTCCAGTGTATTCTATATTAGCATAATGTAAAACTTTTAGACAAGGGCGAGATAAATATCCGGACGTAGTATAGTCTATAACATCAGAGCCCCAGTTAGTGCACATTAGCTAATAAGAGGATAGCTAATCCATCTAATTTATAGTCTGATATACCATATTTCACAATATTTGGAGTAACGTACCAAGTATGATCCTTACAGTAGAAATCATAAAGAAAATCCACAAGTACTGGGGCTATTAGTGAGCCTGATAGTTGTAGGCTGAATAATGCTTCAAAATGTTAGATTAATACCATTTCTGGATTATTTCTGAAGGTAATGAAGCCAAACATTTTTAAGAATGGAAGTCTGATTTTTTAAAAGAGATTTGAGCAAGTCAGTGTGTCGGAGAAAAGACTGCAGGAAATAGGGAAGCTGATCCCTTTTCATTCAAAACATGTATAAACTGATAATTAAGAATTGGCTGGAATCCATTTTAATATTAAAGTCTTGGAAGTAAAGATGGTATGGTGCAAATGTTAGCAATTAAATCACTTCATCACTGAAAATAATATTAATTCAAATTAAAAGGAGTTACATCAGAACAACCGTTTACTTTATTCCCCTGAAAATTATCCATAAGTAGGTCTTTTACAACATGCCCTGTATATAGACTGGATATGCCCTGAAAATATGTGTGTGTGTGTATTCAAGTGTTGTTAACCTTTCAAAGATATTACCTGACTTTTTATTTTCTTAAAAGTATCACACCATCTTAAAGTACCATGGCTTACTCAACAGTTGCCAAAAAAAAAAAAAAAAAAAAAAAAAATCACTGATCAAACTAATTTGCTGTGTTTTGGACAGTCTTAAGAATGCACAAAGGAATCATAAACAAAACTACTCCTACTGTTAAACTGTAAGAAGACTTCCTCCAAGAACGACAGTCTTCCCTGGTTGAGATACTATAGATCATCTTCTCTTTCTGGAACAAGAAAAAATAGGGCATGCGGCACGATGGCCCTAAGCAACTCATCCAAAGGACTATGCAGTTTAACTTACAACAAGAACTCCTAAATACATATGCCACGTCCTTCTCTAAGAAGGCTCTGCCTGAGTAGTGATGAGTGGACTAATCAATCTGAAGGATGAAAATCATTTTTAAAACTGAGATTGACAGTTTAAAACATACTTAGATTTTGGGAAGCTGCTGTATAACAAAGGAAGATCAACTCGATGACAGGTGATGCCTTAGAGGGCCAGGACAGGGAGGGTGGGAGGGAGGCGCGGGAGGGAGGGGATACGGGGATATATGTATAAATACAGCTGATTCACTTTGGTGTACCTCAAAAGCTGGTACAGGAGTATAAAGCAATTACATTCCAATAAAGAGCTTAAAAAATATACTTAAATTTTAATGATAATATCCTAATTTGTGAAAAGAGAATAGAGAGATAATATTCATTTGCATCCTTTCATTATAAAATGTTCCACCATCGAGCAACAAAAATGTATCAGATGTTTCTTATTTTCTTGAAGGAAAACATACATATCTGTTTTTCACCCATAATTGACACGAAAGGCTAATCCCTTCCCCCCAACACCTGTAAGACAATTGTGAACTCACTGATAATCTTAAAAGAACAGATGATTCAAGTCCTATTTCTGACAGCTGAGTTAAAAACAAACCAACCCACAATGCAGACATCACGATACAGTTTCTAGATGATAGCAAGAGGCAGGTTTTTTTTTTTTTATTACATGTTCTTATGATTCTTTCTTCCTGATGTTAATGGTAAATGCTGAAATATTCTTTATAAGTGATTGTTGGGCTGGAAAAAAGAAACTTGAAGGCAAGTATTTATACCTTCTGCAATGAAAACAAGACATTATTGCTTTGCTTGACCTTTCCTAAATATGGGATACAGCATTTTACACAATAGTTTCTTGGTTCACGCTTCAATTACTGACCTTTACTGTGTAGAAAATTAATGCAATTTTCATTGTAATCCATCCGTACAAATAAGGTCCGCATAGAAGAATTCCACATAAGGAATCTAATACAAATAGGAAATGTCATCTGATTGCTCTTGGCTGAACTTAGCCATTATCTGTTTGTTCTGAGGTCCCCAGCAAACTGTACTCGTAACAAGCAATTTCTTGTGTGGGGCCATCAGGTACAAGAAAGAAAGATTTCCTCTCTTCAAAGTTTAGTTTGTACCTTTAGTTTCCTAAAAGCCAAAAAAACTAGTTACCTGAAAGTTCTACATTGTAACTGAAAGTCCACAAAAGAAAGGAAGGCAAAATTGTGGAGTCAAATTTGGCTTCTAAAAATACAGGTCATTACCATGGACTTTTAACAATGAGAAGAAGCAAGAGGCTAGAGTGATGTCATTTTACAACCACCCCTGTTCCAGACAATAAAAGGATGACAGACCCCAGGCCGTGTCCTGGTCTGTGCATCGGAGACGGGCAGGATACAGGAATGCGTCCATCTCCCGAGGAAGCTGTGCCAAGGGGCCCCGGTGTGCTTTCATCTTCTACAGTTGTCCGTGATGGTATTTGGTGGGAAGGGGTGCTGGCAATTAAGGAGTGTCACTTTCAAGACGGATCGTTTGGGTAGAAAGGAGTTCCTCTCCTCTTCTGGTTTGGAAGGAGGCGGCTGTGTGTTTATAATTTGTAAACAATTCATCTCTCACTGGGTGTGTTAACAGTTCCCAGAAGCCCGTCTGTCATGTCGGACACACAACAGAAGCCAGAAGGGCAGGGCGCTGTGGGGAAGCCCTTGGAGTCAGCACACTGTGGAGGGGAGTGGCCCAGGGCCTGTGCGCTTAAGGGACCCATGCCAGGCGTGGAGGCTGCTCTCCATGGAGCAGAAATGATGAAGTGTAATAATATATAGGGGGAGGTGGGCCCCCAAAGTCTTCAAGTTGAAAGTCGCTCCAGTTTACGTATCTTAGAGAAGTGAGAGTGCAGAGATGTGGAAAAGGACTGCAAAGTTTGCCAGAGTCCCCTCACAACAGAAGGCCTGGGTTCAAGGCATAAAGAGGCATAAACGAAAGTCAACATTTCATCTCAGACTTATTCCTCTAGAAGTTTCCACAGAAATATGCAATCGAGGAAGCAAAACAAACACGGCCACACGGGGCTATTAAAGGCCTTACAAACATACTGCAATCAAAGTAATTCAAGAATGGAACTGCCCTGGAGGAGACACGGAGAACCCCAGAGCCAACGTCCTCAGTGTGGCACACAGGCTGATGCATCTGTTGCATGGAGGGCCATGCCTGGATGAATGAAAGAGCTCCCAGGCTCATCCATGTAGACGCTGTGGTTCCAACTCTGTTATCCTTTCCCAGAAAGGCTTGAGGCACAGCCCAAATGGCTCCACCTCCACACTCCCAGGCCCCTAGACAGCCCTTGAGGCATCGCAATGAAAGGTTAGACGGTAACAACTACTGCTCTCAACTTTCATGGCCCAATTTGTCACCTGACAGTTCACTAGACACCACGTTTTTCATTCATGACCTTTCTGTTAGATGTCTCCTTTATCAGATGGGACAAAGTCCCACAGTCACAATTGTCTCTCAAGGGTGGATGACATCCTCTTCCACGGGTGGCTCGTTTACAAAGACTTGGTCAAAGAGAAAGAAATCTTCACTTTCAAACTCTGATTAATAAAATTGATATGATGCCTAATGTGTGTTTAAAATAATTTCATTAATACCTGTGTTTCCTTTGGTGAAATGTCCCCTTACGCACGTTAGCTTAACTATGACTATTTTTAAGGTTCAAGGAGTTATATCACTCGGAAGCCACTCAAGTCAATTCATCAACAAGAAAGTTACATTGTGGGACCTTCATACTCAAAAGGGTCAATTCTCTTTTAAAAAATTATACTTTATTATTTTGCTATTAATGATCATTTTAGCACAACAAATAAGATTTACTCTGTAATCTGTCCAACTTCCTTCAAATGCGCAAACCATCTGGCTTGCTCAATTAATTTTAAGGCTGTCTGTGTCATGGAGTTAGTATTTTTGATTTTGTTTCTATTTTCTGCACATTTTATATTGGATACTTAACTCTTAAGTTTCCCCCTTTTCACCCCTTTCCTCTCCTGTTAGCCTTCTACACACTATCACCCCAGGCCCGTAGACCCACAGGTTCTAGGGGACTGGGCGGCCGTGAAGCTAGTAGCATCTCATTTGGCATTTCACTTTTTTTTCTATTTTATTCCAGAAGGTTTGTCTGAAAGCGTAATGACAACAAAAGCAGCAGATTTGAGAGATTCTCCCAGGAGGAGAGAAAGGACAGATGTACACAGACGCAGAGTTGAAAACGTTGCCAGCAACAGCTGGGCAAGTGACAGGTTCTGAAGCAGGTGACCACCCCGCAGAGTGCAGACATGAGCCTAAAGGAACAGCAACTGCACTTGATTTACTTTTGACTTCCTGGGCTACCTTTCATCTACCTTTCATCCACCAAGGGGAAGGCTAATCTTTGCCTCAAATGACAGGCCTCCTAGAGGGATGCTTCTATAACATTTCAGTTATTTGTTACATTTCGCTCCTTTACATCCTCATTTAAAAAATCTTGAAAAGGGATACCCTTTATACATTACAAGAAGATCACTATACTGGTCGCCCTAAAGTAGTAAAACAAAACAAAACAAAAACAAAAACAAACAAAAAGAAGTTTGATTCAACCAGCTAGAACACTTTCTGCTGAAAGCGTTCATGCTCCCCTTTGTGTCCTTTCTCGAGCACACCCACCTTGTCATCTTCATCCTCCTCCTCATCTATGTCCGTGCTCTCCTGCAAGGAAAACCCACAATTTGTGAATACACTGTCAACCGAAACTACCCACAATTTGTGAATAAACTGTCAACCGAAACTACCAACTACAAATAAAAGGCATACCCATGCTAAAGTTTTCCTACATCACTGAAACAAGTCTTTTTAAAATACACTGTAACCTCTTTAAAAAGGACACTTTTAACGTTAAGGGAGGCTGTGGCAAGGTTGTAAGCAACATGCATAAGCTACGTAAAACTGTTAACTATAAATAAAGCTATTAGGCAAGTGCCCTTTGAAGGCAGCCAGCTTTAAAAATGCATTGCTGAGTTGTACTTTCTGTAAACAGTTTTGTTCTTATTCTGACAAATGAAGCAGCTGTTGTGTTAAGGCTGAGAACACCATACTCTGTTTGTGCCGGGCTCATTGTAATGACTGCACTTTTCCTCTGGGGCCATTACCGAAACATTAGACAGTCGAAAATGCATTAGTCTGAATGTAATCAATCTCAAGAATCAGTTACAGGTTTCTCTATGGCCTTCTTGTCTTCCTTGGGCTTCAGGGCTGGTGCGGGGCAGGTGAGGGAAGGAAACTCAAGGCTCAGACCTGAACTAAAGGAGGGCCCGCCTTTAGTTCAGGGGACCCAGCACCAGCTGTGCTGCACACAGGCTTGTTCAGATTCATTTAGAAATCTTGGCTAGTTCACAGGTACGTTTGAATCCTACCACTGCTACATGTAAAAGTTAGCATGTATTGGTACACAATCCAATGATTTGGTAGCTCCGAAAGAACGCGGGGTATAGAAAACCAGAGTCTCTTTTCAGCTTGGACACTTACCTTTCTGCTTAACCTTGCAAAGGTCAGGCATGCTAATTAGATGCCATTGTTCCAATAGAAAAACACATGGTCAGTATGATGCTTGTATAAGGGAGTAACTCTCAAGTATCCAGAGAGTACTCTGCTATCCTCCATAAACCACTGAGCAATTTCTTCAGGGCTGGTACTGGATTACCTCCCAGCATCCCTAGGAGCTCCACCTAGCAGTCTGTGGGACACTTCCTGATGCTGGAGAATTAACCTATTCAATGTTGGCAACAAGCATGTTTCATGAACACAAATGCATGAACGTGCATGCAATGAAAACATGTTACGGGAGGAAAAAACACTGTAATTATTAGTCTTCATCTTGAGACAGAGTCTTCAGCTGGAGACATTGTTCCAGCACTGTTCTGCTGTGTGACTTGAGCAAATCACTTTGCCACTCTGAATCTTAGTTTCATCAAGCAAGAAACAAAAACAGTAGCTCTTGACTCCTTAATGTTACCAAGATTAAATTAGGCAATGAATTAGAAAATGTTTAGTAAATTAAAAACACTTCACACACACACACATTTATAGGCATATACACACAAGTACACGTATGTACCCATATTTACATACACACACACATATATAACATGCTATAAACATATACATCTATATATAGCTGGAAAAATGAAATCTGATTACAATTGTAAAAATGTTCGTTGACACAGCACTTTTACAACAGCTGTTTCTCTGTAAAACTTTCCCTCATCTGTACCTCTGTGAAACTTAGTACCTTACATACATTTGTACTTTAAAGCTATTTATTTGTTAGTTAGTTCTAGCATCTTCAGACTCCTCATTATTGATATACGCACTTGCTTACTGCACTACACAATCAAAAACCAAACAGAACAGAAATCTGAATTTGTCTGAGGTTTTACTCCCTGCCATGACACGCACATCCTTCCATCCCAAATGAAACCAGAAACACTCCTTAAATATCCATTATTTCAGAGACAATTTTTTTTAATAATCAAAACATTATAAGGAAGAATAGGTGAAGATGGTCAGCTTTTGAATCTTAGAAAACCCAATGCGGAGGTGAATCTTCTGAAGGATGTTATCAAGTCTCAAGACCTTCAGTTTTTATTTTAAGAACTTGGTTCTTGAATCTGAAATGCCAAGATTATATCATAAAGCAAATCTAAAATACAAGTTCCCTCTAACCCAGAGCAGACAAAGAGTCTACAGGCTGGGATAAGAGGGGTGGGGGAGGGAGAGTTCAAGAAGAAGTAAGAAAAGTAAAGGCTGGGGAATGTCTTTGAGAAGAGGCCTTGCCTGTGCTTCCTTGAATACCATGGTGAGTTTGAGAACTGCAACAAAAACTTGGGCACTCAAGAATACAGGGGCCCACGCCCACCCAGTCTCTGATGTCCCTGGGAATTGGCAAGCTTCAGAGCATCCCCTGAGGTTTCAGCCTAGAGGAGAACACTGCACAGGATAACAATATGGAGAGGCCTGAGGCAGCCTCCCAGTTGCGTGTGCCCTGAAGGGGTTCAAGGAGCCACCAAAGGCTTTTTTCCAGTGATTGAGAATCTTATTCCCAGGAACCTTACGGAGAGCCAGATGGGCACCCAGACGTGTGCTGCCTGCATGGAAATGCTGACCAAGAACCAGATGTCTCACTCATGCTAAGAAGGCAGGCCAAGACTCAGGAACACAAGATGCTCTAGAAGGAAGACTCCAGATTACACGTGATAAATACCTTCCCTGTAACATGAATGCATGGGCAGTGTTGCTCCTCAAATCTCAAATGCAGTTGACTCGGGTCATGATTTGGTGGTGGTGGTTTATTGTTAACACATTTTCTCTCTAGTCAGATGTCAGAACTATTGGAATCCTTGCTCACCTGGCTGTCCTGGATGCTGCCAACCTTCCCTCTCATGGGTCCGATGAAATTGTAGACAAAGAGGAGCAATAATGCCAGCGGGATCATGTATAGTTCAAAATTCCAGACAGTGATTAAAAACACCTGATTGGAAAACAAAGACTGCTTGAAAAAACAGTACGGGAGCAATCTTCAATTCCTACTCATTGACTTACGGTGATCAAACCCAGGACTCTCGCATAGTTCCAAACAGGTTAAAACACACACACACACACACACACACACACACACACACACACACACACACGATGATTAACACAGTTTTAGAACTGGTAATAGAATAAAGAAGACAGAGAAATGAAGTGGCCCGTCACACTCTGGAATAGAGTTCCCATATTTGGAAACCTCATTACCCCATCAACCTTATTCAGTTTTTTGCTGTTGGATTCAATGTACCAGAATTTAGGTAAAGAAGTATGGAAAATCCAGAGGTCACGAAAAGGCCAGCCACAGGCCAAATTTTGCCAAGAGTGAGGTTTATCTGAACGAGAGAGAATGATTACTTTTCAAACAGGCTGCCAACGTTGAAAAATTCAAATATTTTGGATAAAAATTTCAGTTTTCCAAAGTCTTTAAAAAGTTTTTCTTAATTTTATTGAAGTATAGTTGATTTACAATGTTGTATTAATTTCTTTTGTACAGCAAAAGGACTCATATTCTTTTTCATATTCTTTTCCAGTATAGTTTGTGACAGAATATTGAATATAGCTCCCTGTGCTATACAGTATGACCGTGTTGTTTACCGATAAAAACCTTAAAATCTTCCAATTTTGAGGCTAGATGGCCACAAGAAAATGATGATCAGTGTGAATCTTTGACACTTGAGGAGACCTAAGGTTTATATTAGAAATAACACAAACAGTATCAAAATGTTGAGATCATTCAGGAATTTTTTTATTCAATACTATGTTTTATAGATCTATTGATGGTGTATGTATAAATCAAGCATATTAATTTTACCTGATCTATGGTACCTCATTCCAATGAATGTTCTGCAAGTTTTACATTATACTCTCTAATCAATGAAAACTTAGGTTGAAACAGTGGTTTTCTTTTTCAATATAGTCAAACATATTAATCTTCCACTTTAGGATTTTTTGCCTTGTTCGATATTCTATTTAAGAAATCATATGCTACCCTGAGGTGATAAAGCAATTTCCTTGTGTTTTCTTCCAAAAGATAATTGTGTGCGTGCGTGTGTGTAAAACGTTTTTGGTTGGTAGTTGGAAACAAGCATCCGATTTGAACTTCATCCTCACAGATAGCCAACTTTTATTTTTATTTTTTAACTGAAGCATAGTTGATTTACAATGTTGTGTTAGCTTCAGGTGTACAGCCAAGTGATTCAGTTATACATTAATCTATCTATCTTTTTTTTCATATTATTTTCCCTTACAGGTTATAGTATCATGAAATATTGAGTACAGTCAACTTTTAGAAGTAGATTACCACAGAGATCCGTACTTTGCTCACAGATCTACATTCCCACTCCTGTCACACATCAGCTTCCCACATGACTGTGTGAGTTGTTTACAGACCCTCTCATCCCTTGCATTGAATTATATCACTGTTCGTTCACCAAGACCACACTTTTAAACAGCAGTTTATTAACCAGATGATACCTACGTGGGCAAGTCCCTATTACTTCACTTCCAAAATTATCCTGGATCCTTGTTTGCCCTTTATCCTTCTACATGTATTTAAAAATCAATTTGCAACATTCTATAAAATTCTTGGTGAAATTTTTATTGAGATAGCCTTTAATGTAAATATCAATTCAGACAGAAATGACATCCTGATATTGACCTTCTGAATTATAAAGACTATTTCTCCCTATACTCAGGACTTCTTTTATGTATCTCAAAGTATCTTTTTTACTTTCACCATAATGATTTTCCATACGTTTTATTATTTTTTGTAAGTAACCTCAGAGTTTTGATACTATTACAAATGGGGCCATTTTCAAATTTATATACTTTAGTTGGCACTGATTTATATGTTGCTCCCATTATTTCTGAGCCCTCATTATTTGTAGGAGATTGCAATAATATCGTTTTGGAGATCTGGTGTGGAAAAATCATATAAACTGCAAATCACGACATTTTTCTTTAGCCTTCTGATCTATATGTTATGTTTTGTTTTAGTGTTAAAACTCTAGACTTTTTTTTAATAAGTATAGAATTTTTGAAATACTTTTCGACTCATTGCAAATTATTATACTGCTGTCATCTCCCAGTCTATTAATTTGGGGTGCTTTATCAACTTTCTCTCATTATTTCATAATATATATTGTTCTGTAACTTTCTAGCTTTTTAAAGGTTCCGTTTTTTTTTTTTTTTGTCTTGTTTTGTTTTATTATAGACAACAAAGAGAAAAGTAGAGAAAATGGTACAGCAACTTTTCTACTATGTAAAACTAGTGATTTGCTTCACTGTTTCCTATTTCCCTTTCCTTATTCTTAAAGCTCTTTTAGGATTAGAGGTTTTAACAGTGTCCTAACGGGTTACTCTGTTTCTTAATGTCTATTTACTGGATAAGTGGGGTTTTACTGTTCTTTTAAATCACTAAAAATATAATTTCAAGTAAAAAGAGGCCAACCTAAAACTATTGAGAAAAAATAGGAAACAACATATTTTTGATTTATTTTCTTCATCAACAACTACTTATAAAATGTCTTCAACAAAATTACTTGTATATCAACCCATACTAGAGGGACAGCTGCGTTAGACAAACACTTCATTTGCCAGAATACTTGCCTCCACCAGGTACAGGTAAGTAAGCCCAGAAAGTGTTTTCCAAAAAAAAAAAAGAGCCACATTTAACTATCCATTCAAAGGGCTTGAAACTCTTTTAGAGTGAAACACTAGTATCTTTAGAAACATTTCTAAAATCAATGTTTAATTCCTACTTCTGTAATGAAGGACTGATTTCCTAACAACATCTTCTAGCAAAAACAACTAGAAACCCTTGGGAGGGGAGGGGAGACCAATTATCTGACAGTCTGATACAGAGTTATTAAATTTTGCAGGTAAGTTGAAACCTTGCAAAAAGAACTCATATCTGCAAGGGGTCACTTCAAAGTTTTTTGCATCTTTGACTCAAGAGCAGCAGCAGACAAAGAGATGGTACTAGTTGGTTAAAACGCAATAGAAAAATTTGCCATCTTTCTGAATGAAGGATACAACCAAAGGGGTCAGTGACAATCAGGGCCACCAGAGAATGTACAAGTACACTGCGAGGAGACAGTAAGCAAAGGAAAATCCCAAATTCTGTATGTGAACTCTGCTACAGTCTCTTTCACACATGTGGGGCAGACTCAAAGCAATTTGAATTGGGATCAAAGCTGCTACCCATAGCAGGTATGACCAAATGTGCAGCTTGAGTCTAAATGCCTTCTTAAAAAATAAAATCAACCTTACTTGAAAGAATGCAGGATAATTTTGTCTATCTATCACATAACCTGATAATCTCTAAGATACAATTCAAAATCACTTGACATACAAAGAGTCAGGAAAATGTCATCCATTTTCAAGGAAGAGGCAAACAACAGATGTCAACTTCAAGGTAAATTATATGTTAAAATTATCAGGTAAGAACTTTAGACCACCTATTAAAGATATGCACAATGAGGTGAAGGAAAATGAATTTATAAAAAGTTAGTAAATATAAGCAAAAAATAATAAAAGGGAAAATTGTCCAACTAAAACATACAATATCTGAAATTAAAAAAAAAATCAGTGGATATGTTCAGGACAAAATTAAAAAGAAAAAGTTAGGGAACACGAAGATATATCAAAACAAATCACCTTATCTGAAAAAGAGAAAAGAGTTTGGGAAAAAATGGACTATCTGTGGCTCACAGGATAATTTCAAAATACACAGGTATTTAGAATCTCAGAAAAAGAGAGACGTTACAAAAAATATGTAAATAACTAATGGCTGAACACTTCCTAGAGAACCCCAAGCAGAATAAATTTAAAGAAAACCAGGCTTAGGTATATATATCATAGTCATGTTCTGAAAAAGAAAAATATTAAGGAAACTTTAAAACAACTTAAGAAACACGACATTGGTTGGGGTGGGATGAACTGGGAGACTGGGATTGTCATATATACTTTACTAATAAGGAAAAATATATCAAATTATACACTTTAAATATATGCAGTTTATTGTATGTCAATGATATCTCAATAGAAGTTCTTAAAAAAAGAAGAAATATGACATTATGTACATGAGCTTAACTGCTTGAATGGCCATGGATTTCTCATCAGAAACCAAGAAGGCAAGACAGTACAATAACAATTTTAAAGTGTTAGGTGAAAGCAAAAACAAAAACAAAAACTGTCAACCCAGAATTCTATATCCAGTGAAAACATCTTTCAAGAATGAAGAAGAAATAAAGATTTAGATAAGTGAAAATTAAAATAATTTTTCACCAGCATAGCTTCACAATAATAAAAGCCACAGGAGCTCTTCAGAATAAGGGAAAATGAAACCAAATGGAACTCAAACTTCAGGAAGAAATGAAGAACATCAGAAATGGTAGCTACATAGGTAAATATAAAAGACTTTTTTCTTTTATTTCCTTTAGAATCCATATAACTGTTTAAAGCTATGCTTATAGCACTATCTTGGTGGGATTATAATTAACATGTAATACACATGAAAACTAAAATAGAGAGGAGGATAGGGATAGGTGGACTTAAATGAGTTGCAGTATTTCTATATTTCAGGTGAAGCAATACAACATTAATCCCAAATTAATTGTTAAAAGTTAAGGGGAGGGGCTTCCCTGGTGGCTCAGTGGTTAAGAATCCGCCTGCCAATGCAGGGGACACGGGTTTGAGCCCTGGTCCGGGAAGATCCCACATGCTGTGCAGCAACTAAGCCCGTGTGCCACAACTACTGAGCCCACGTGCTGCAACTACTGAAGCCCACACGCCTAGAGCCCATGCTCTGCAACAAGAGAAGCCACAGCAATGAGAAGCCTGCGCACCGCCACAAAGAGTAAGCCCCCGCTCGCCGCAACTAGAGAAAGCCTGCACGCAGCAACAAAGACCCAACGCAGCCAATAAATAAAAAAAAATTTTTATTTAAATAAAAAAAAGTTAAGGGGAGATTACACACACACATACAAACACACGAATAATACTTGCACACATGTGTATTAATCCCCAAAACAATCACTAAAGAACAAGCAGGGAAGAATAGATAAAAAGTCAACAGATGAGTTAAAATGGAATTCTAAAGGGTAAGAAAAGCAAAATAGCAATAAGAAACATAGTAGGCAAATACGAAAATAATAAAATGATAACCTATATTCAACATATCGATAATTACATCGCATGTTAATGGAATAAACACTGCAGGCATAAAAGGTAGAGATGAGAATAAAATGAATAATTCTATGGCAAAAACTCTGACCACTTAAAAAAAAGGAAAAATTTATTGAAAAATACGACTTAACAAAAATTGAACATATGTGCCCCCCAAGATAAATTCAGGTACAAATGCTTTCACTGTTGAATTCTATCAGACATTCAAAGAAGAACATGATATTGGAAGGAACACTTCACAATTAATTTTATGAAGCCAGTATTACCCTGTTAACAAACTCTGAGAAAGCCGTTATGACAAAATAAATTACAGGCAAATATTCAACAGGAACAAAGATGCAAAATTCCTTAAAAAAATAATAGCAAACCAAATCAGGGAATATATGAAATATATATACTATAGTGTGACCAAGTAGAATATGTCCCAAGAATGTAAGATTAGCTTCACATTATAAAACAATGTAATTCACCACATTGACAGAAAGGAGAAAAAACACTTATTTCAACAGATGAGGAAAAAATATTGACAGAATTCAACACTATTAACAAACAATGAATAGAAGGAATTTCCTCAATCTGATAAAGGACACTTACAAAAATCCTACAGTTATCATATTTGACCATATTTGGCAATAGTTTGTTGTACGTATATTATGCTTTGAGAAGCTGATTTTTAAAAAAATCAATACATGGTAAGAAGGAAACTATTTAGGCATGCAACCACATGAATAAATCTCAAAAAAACACTGAGTGAAAGAAGTCTCATACAAAAAAGAGCACATACTGCATGATTCCATTTAGGTGAAGTTCTAGAACAGACAAAATGATTCTGTGATGTAGAAGACTGCATGATTTCCTTCTAAAATTGGAAACAAGGCAGGGATGTCTGCTGTCACTACTCCTATTCAGTACTGGACTGAATGTTCTAGCCATTGCAATGAAGGAAAATAAATAAAACAAAAGGCGTAAGTATCAGAAAGGAGAAAAGCAAAAACTGTCTCTTTTTACTGATGACCTGACATAGAAAATCTTAAGGAATCTACAAAGCAAATCCTAGATACAACAATTCAATCCAGCAGTCACAGGGTATAAAGTTACTTTTTAAAAATCAATTTTGGGGCTTCCTAGGTGGCGCAGTGGTTGAGAATCCGCCTGCCAATGCAGGGGATACGGGTTCGATCCCTGCTCCAGGAAGATCCCACATGCCGCGGAGCAGCTAAGCCCGTGAGCCACAACTATTGAGCCCATGTGCTGCAGCTACTGAAGCCCATGTGCCTAGAGCCTGTGCTCGGCAACAAGAGAAGCCACGGCAATTAGGAGCCTGCGCACCACAACGAAGAGTAGCCTCCACTCACTGCAACTAAAAAGAAAGCCCGCGCAGAGCAACAAAGACCCAACACAGCCAATAAAATAAATAAATAAATTAATTAATTTAAAAAAAATCAATTCTGGGACGTCCTAGGTGGTGCAGTGGTTAAGAATCCGCCTGCCAATGCAGGGAACACAGGTTCGAGCCATGCTATGGGAAGATTCCACATAACCATGGAGCAACTCAGCCCACACGCCACAACTATTGAGCCTGTGCTCTGCAACAAGAGAAGCCACTACAGTGAGAAGCCCAAGCACCACAATGAAAAGTAGCCCCCGCCCGCAGCAACTAGAGAAAACCCGTGTGCAGCAACGAAGACTCAATGCAGCCAATAAATAAATAAAATAAATAAATATATATATAAAAGAGATTATTAAAAGAAATCAATTCTGTTTTTAATACTAGCAGCAAAAATCTGGAAAATAGAATTTAAGATTTCCATAAAATATATGGTAATAAAATTCACAAAATGTAAGATCTCGTCATTGGAAATTATAAAATATTAGTGAGGAACATTACAGAATATGTAAAGAAGTGGAGAGAAATGCCACGAGTTCCTGGATTATAAGACTCAAAACTGTTAAAACAGTAGTTCCTCACAAACTGATTCAGAGATGCAAGCCATCCCAATTTTATAGAAATTGATGACTGCTTCTGAATATATTGAAATCTAAATGGTATAGCATAATCATAAGCAATTTTAAAAAGTAAAGCTTATACTATACCTAATACAGTTTATTATAAAGCTATAGTAATGGAACAGAAAATAGAATCCACATATATGTAATTAATTCATCTTTAAGAACATTGCCAAGGTAATTCAAAGGGAGAAATGAGAGCCTTTTCGACAAATCGTCCTGGAACAATTGGATATATGTGTGGGGAAAAAAAGGAACACTAACCCTTACCACTTACCATATATAGAAATTAACTCTAAATAAATCATACTATCTAAAAGTAAATGCTAGAATTTCAAAACTTCTAGAATAAACATGAGAAAAACTTTGGCATAGAGGAGGGCAGGCCAAAGAGTTCTTAGGACACAGAAAGCACAACAAAGAAATGTAAATAAAAGAAAAAAGAAACTTTATTGAAATTATTCTTCCTTTGCTCTTTGGAAGACAGTTAAGAAACGAAAAAAAAAAGTCACAAAATGGGCGAAAATATTTTCTATACGTATATTGAAAGAAAAAATATATTTGGAATATACAAAGAATTCTTACAACTTAGTAAGAAGACAACTCAATAAAAATTGGCAAAATATTTGACGAGATTCTTCACACACACAAATCTATATGAATATCTAAAAGCACATGGAAAGATATCCGACTTGATTATCCATCAGGAAAATGCAAATAACCCCTATGAAATAGCACATATTAGAAAGGCTAAAATTAAAAAAAAAAAACCACAAAACTGACAAGATAAACTGTTGACAGTGTGGAACATTACTGGAGGTCTTATGCACTCTGGTAGGAATACAAAATAACTGATTTGGGAAACCACATGGCTGTTCTTCAAAAAGTTGTGCATACACCTCTGTAATTCAAGCCTTCTCACTCTTAGATATGTAACATACAACCCACAAAGACTTGTGCACAAATGTTCAGAACATAGTAGCTTTATTCCAAACAAGGACAAAACTGGCAATAATCCAAATGTCCACCAAGTGAATATAATATATCCATTCAAGGGAACAACTACTCAGAATCAAAACAGAACCACCTATAAAATGTCAGAATCAGTGAAGCTTGATTTCTCTGACACCAAGGAAGCTTCTCACCCCACCACGCAGGTTTTCCTATGTTCCATGATGCAGATGCAACGGTGAACACATCTGTACCTTCCCCCAAAACGGAACTATAAGAAATTATTTCAAATCTTCAGCTACAAATATTTCTTTACTTTCTACCCCAAAATGTGTTTGCCATAATTTTTATAAAATTAGATATGAAGAATGTAATCATGTCAAATCTCAGATGAGGAAAAATGATTCATAAAGGCACTTTGCGTTTTCCTGGGGGGAATCCTAAAAACAGAAATACTATCTTAGAGAGTCAGTGGTTCCAAGGTAGCTGTGATCAAGGAACTTAGCATTCCCATCAACGAACATTTCTCTTGAACAAATCCTCTAGATATTGTTTAGGTAGGGCTGAGAAGGATATTAGCTTTTGTCACAAAGAGTTTTAAAGAACAAATCAGGCTACATTTTTCTCAGGTTTCATTATGAAGTGGTCTATAAAACTGACCAACCAACCAACCAATTATTAAATATCTCCTACACATCCAAGAGGATGCCTCACTATAAGGTAGTTAACTTGGGATATCAAATACAATACCACGGCTATTTTCGCAAATACTTTAGGATCTACTCATTTAAAATTATTTTCAAGTTTTGTCCTTCTGTCCCTTGAGAGTAGGTTTAAGACTAGGAAATAGCTCGATTAAATGAAGTCCAGTCTCTGAATAACTCAAAACCACTGCATTTGTTAAAACAAATGAAACAAACATACAAAGTGTGAGTATATAGTGTTCACCATTTGTGACCTATACATTGTTCATAATGTTTAACAGAAATTCAATAATGGAATCAAGATCCTCATTGGAAAAAAAGTATATACATATATTATGTTACGGGTGCTCATCCAAAATCCTGGATTATTTTATGTTTTTCTCATAAATTACTAAGCATACCACAAAGATTTGGGGAGACACTCAATATGATCATTATTCAGAGTATAACTTGGACCCAACATTGGTCAGATTAACTAGGTGATGTCAAACTGCCTGTCTACTTTGTAGTAGAATGACATAAGATAACTTAAGATAGCATATAAACATTAAGCACGTAATAACAAAAAATGTTCACTTGCGGTAAAAAAAAAAAAATCTTTGAGAAACTTCTATATCCAGTTTCAGCTAATGGAAAATCTACTTTTTAAGTTACCCATTCCTACATTCCCAACTAAACACTGAATTTTAAGGAATAAAATAAATAGGTCAAGATTCATTTCATAAAGTCAATTAAGGCTTAAGATAAAATTATTATAAAAGCAGAACTGATTTTAGAAGAAAAACAGACGAAAATTAACCAAATATCCACCTTCCTTACCAGACCTCTGGGTTAAAATTGTACGGAAAAACAGCATAAAGGAAGGGTCAGCTGATTTAGTTTGGTTAAGGCACTGCTGCTTTAAAGCCCAATGACTTCGAATGAATATTCAGGGATTTGGAAGATGTTTCATTTGACAAATATGAAGAGGGGCCTAACTTTCTGTGAAAACCACTGGTGTGGCCCCTGTGACAAAGAAAATGAGAAAGAGAAGCACACACACACCTTTCAGAATACTGTGAAAAGCAGTTCTTTTGTTACAATAAAGATTAAATCTAGACATTTGAAAACAGTGTCTCTTAAATAATCAGTTTCTATGAACAACCATTCTGTAGATGCCAGGCACAGTTTGGGGGAAGATTCACACACACATATTATTTTAGAATAAAGGTACTGAGTAAAGGTGAAACAAGCGATGCTACTTCCGATCCAAAAAACTCAAGGGTTAAACAAAGAGAAAACACTTTGTTTTTAATTTGACCACATACAAGTTCATTTCTATGACAACAAATCAGTAAGCGGTCCCTTCTCAAGAAAGTATACCTGGATTGGGGCTTCCTAGGTGGCACAGTGGTTGAGAATCCGCCTGCCAATGCAGGGGACACAGGTTTGATCCCTGCTCCAGGAAAATCCCACATGCCGAGGAGCAACTAAGCCCATGCCCCACAACCATTGAGCCTGCGCTCTACAGCCTGTGAGCCACAACTATTGAGCCCATGTACTGCAACTAATGAAGCCCACACACCTAGAGCCTGTGCTTCACAACAGGAGAAGCCATGGCAATGAGGAGTCCGCACACCACAACGAAGAGTAGCCCCCGCTCACCGCAACTAGAGAAAACCCGTGTGCGGCAACGAAGACCCAACACAGCCAATAAATAAATAAATTTATTAAAAAAAAAAAAGAAAGAAAGAAAGTATACCTGGATTTATTGTCATTAAAAGAGGAAAAAAATGCCTTACGTACCACCATAATAAAGCAAAACAGTGGAAAACCCAACAAACCTACCTCCAGGTCTTAACATGTCCATTCATCTGAATAATGTTTTCTATCACTTCCTGGCCTACCTTATGACATTTAGCCCTCAGAGTTTAACATCTAAGACCTTCCTTGAACTGACTGATACTTGACTGCATTTCCTAAGCCAAAACCCACCACACATCCCAGATTCCTAATCATGTAGCACTATTTGCAGACCCCAAGACATGAAACGGTGTCCAGGATTTTGCCTTTGAACACAACCTTCTCTCATTTAGAAAGCTACTGCTTTAACATTTCCTCGCTCTTAAGTGTGACCTCCTCACCGGGACCCTGAGTACTAACACACTAACCCCATCTTTCTGTCACTGCTTTACCTCATGCATACATTGACTGTCTAGCATTTATTAAACACCTACCATGAACCACATGATTTAGTGAGCAAAACCAACCAACCAACCAACAGAACAGTCTTCATAGAGTTTACATTATATTGGGGATTAGGGACTGAGATTGATAAATAGGTAAACTATATATTCTATATCATCAGATGGTAAGAATGGCCATGACGAGGGTGATGAAAGCAAAACAGGAATGTAAGGAAGGGATACCAGGCAATGGGGCTGGGATTGCAACTGTATGTGGAGTGGTTAGAGAAAGCCTTGTTGAGAAGGGCAATATGTGGGCGAAGCCCTTGGAGAAGTGTGCAAATCTAGGCAAACAGTGTTTCCGGTCAGAAGGAACAGCAAATCCGAAGGTCCAAAAATGGGAGTAGACCTACTGTGTTCAAGGAACAGTGAGACCCCCTTTGGCTGATGCAGAGTGAGCAAGAGGGTTAGAAAGGGAAGAGGTGAAAAAAGGAACAGGAGCCAGTCCTAAGGGGCCTGGACCATAGCTGTAAGTTCTTTGGTGTTTATTATGAGGGAGTTGTTGAGCTGTCAGAAGGTTGTAAGCAGAAGAGCAACATGGTCTGACTCCTATTAAAGAAAGGTCACTCTGGTACATTATGAGAACATACCATAAAGAGGCAGGGTAGAAGCACAGGTTTCATTTAGGATGCTATTGTAATGATAAATAAAGTTAACTGTAGTTTAGAACCATGGTGATGGCAGTGCGATTAGTGAAAAGTGGTCACGTAACTCTATTTAGAAAGTAGACCAAGAGGATTTGCAGACAATTTGAATGAGAAGATAAAAATGGAATCATCAAGGATGACACCAAGTTGTGGGGCTTGACAAACCGGAAGACTAGATTGGTTCATTAATAGAGGTAAAAGTCTGTAGAAAGAGCAGGTTTGGAGAAGGGGAGTCTGAGGCACCTATTAGACATCTATGTGGAGACAGAGAGTAGGCACTGGATAGAAGGTTTGGAGTTCAGAAAAGAGGCTAGGGCTAGAGACACAAATTTGCATATTACCGGCATCCAGATGGTATTTAAAGATATCAGACTGGATAATTTTAACAAGGACGTAACTGTAGAGAGAAATGGCCTGGAAGTGTAGTGATCCCTAGAAAAGTACAAATTTATGGGTTGGAGAAGATTAAAAGGAATCAGAAAAGGAGACTGAGGAGCAGTCAGAGCAAAAAGAGATACACTAGGAGATTGAGCTGTCCTAGAAAACAAGATAAAGATTTTTAAAGAGGAGGGCAACAATACTTTCCTAAATAAGACAGTCACTGAAAATTGGTCATTGGTGATTTGAAATGAGCAGCTGATTGGATTGATAAGACAAAAATCAGAGAAGAGTGAGTTTAAGAGAAAAGAGGAGAACTGTAGACAGTGAGTAGAGATAACTCTATGAAACAGTTCGTCACAAAGCAGAGCAGAGAAATAGGGTGGAAGCTGGCAGGGGGTGTAGCAATGATACAGGAGAGAGAGGGAGGAAAAATTATGATGTAGGAGACAGAAGAAAGAAAAGTTGGAACAATATTTTTAATTCAGTGGGTAGGGGTGGGATCCAGTGCACAGATGGAGGGTTGGTCTTAGGAAGCAACAATTCAGTGATTCATAACCACAGGAGAGGAAGCAGAGGATACGGGCATAGATGCTGGTAGGGGGATAGGCAGGTGTGGTGGGGGCAAGAAAGCACCAGATGAGCACTTGTGCCAAGCATGGTCATGATCTGAGCAAGGACAGGGAGAAGGTGTTAAGAGTTTGAGGACAGAAGAGAAGTTATAAAACAGTCTAGGAGAGAGGAAAGGAGAATGGCTCATAGAAATGTAATATACCTGTCAGGAGGCACTGTATGTTTTTCTCTAGCCATGCTTACCTAAGGTACTGCTAATCAAGTATAATGAAGGTAGAAAAGGCAAGGAAATTGTTTTTTAAAATGGACCATGGAATCTGAGCCAGATTATTGGTAAGCAATAATATAAAGTGGAGAGAATAAAATTTAAACACTTGGCTCTATTAATAGATTAAAAACAGCTTAAGAGAAAATTAGTGAACTGAGAAATAATTCCAAAGAAATTCTTCAGAATGTAGATGAGAGAAACAAAGATACAGATGTGTAAGAAGTTAAAAGACATGGAAGATAGAAACAAGAAGGTCTAACATATGCCTGATGGGTGTTGATGGACCAAAGGGTTAATGAGAGAATGGGGAAGCAATATATGAAGATAAAATGCCTGAGGATTTTCCAGAATTGCTGAAATATATCACTTAGGAAGAGTCAAAAAACCCTTATCAGAATAAAGAAGAATTTAGGCCTAAAAATGTCATGGTAGAACTGAAAAATACTTGGGAAAAGAAGTAGAAACATTCACAAGCAGCTAGAGAGAAAAGACAATTCAACTGTGAAGAAAAAGCAATTTGAGTGGTTTTACATCTCAGTGCAATGAGGGAAATGAGAAGAGAGTAGACTAACAACATATATATGCTTTCAGTCTTTCAATTTATAAACTTGTACCTAGCAGAGACTTTTTCAGAAAAGCATGAGCCAACAAGGCTTATCACCCAGACGCTCATGAAAGTACACATAATAGATTTATTTCAAAGAGAAGGAAACTTGTCTCTGGTAGAAAAAAGGTCAAACATGAGCATGTATGCACTCAAAAGCAATGGCAAATGCATATAGCAATCTAAATAAAAATGGACTTATTTTAAAAAGGTCTAATTTGTGTGTAAGGAGACAATCTAAAACAGGGGACAGCAAAAGCCCATAAATTGGGAAAGGTATGGGTTGATTTAAAAAACCTCTGTGATGGGTGATATGAGGATATATATGTATAAATATAGCTGATTCACTTTGTTGCACAGCAAAAACTGGCACAACAGTGTAAAGCAATTATATTTCAATAAAGAGCTTAAAAAATAAAATTAAATTAAAAAATTAAAAAAAAATTAAAAAACTCTAAGACACCCTTGTTGTTAAGCCTGTATGTTAAGTAGATATACAAACTTTAGCTTTTCAGTATGAAATTGAAGCTTTATCTCACTCTTTGTGCATAAAACAAAACAACCACCCCACACAAAAAAACAGAAACCCCCAAAAAACAACTACATAAATAATCTACATAAACTCTGTTTGAAGACATTTGAGGGGAATCAAGGCATCCAGGATCTGAGGGCAGAAGATCAAGGATAAGAGACAAATGCAGGGAGGTACACCTTAGTTTCCTATTGCTTTATCTCTTTCAGCATTCTTGTTATGTTTTCTTTTGTTTTTGACAATTCACTGTGTAAGACAGTGACTCAGCACACAGGAGCAGTTTAGAGCTCGCTTCCATCTTAATAATCTAGGGAGGTAAAAATTGGAGTGCAGGGGAACTATGGCAGCCAGGACTTGAGGGATGAAAGGACTAGCAGAGATGCAAGCCTGACACCCTGTGTGCATGTCTCCTCGAGAAATTTACTGCTTCCTAAAGCATGTGTGCTTAGGATGAAAAGTTGAGCCAAGCAGAAAGGGGGGACGAAAAGCTTTTGGCAATCTCACTGAATTGGAAAACAAAAACTGGAGTTTAAGGACTCTTAAAAAAAGAAGGGCCCTAGTAAACACCACAGGATTTTATTAAGACTCCTGAAGGACTATGCACTAAGCATGGGGGTAAAACATAAACAGACCAATGCTCAAAATGCTTGAAATCCTACCTTGGATCATTTCAATCCCTAATTGGATCATTCTGACTTGCTAGACCCTCACTGCCTCCTCTATATCCTCTCTGGTGGAAAATAACATATTCCATACTCTCTAGAATATTTTAATAAATCTTATCCAGTATTTGATAAAAAAATAACCAGTTATGGTCAGGATTAGAAAAACAATGACCAAAAATCAAGAGAAAACCACACCATGAGGACAAAAAGCTTATTTAGATATTAGAGTTACCAGACATAAATTTTAAAATAGCCGTGATTAATATATACACATGTATACCATAACATATAATATAAATATATGCATATTAATATATGCATATATACCATATTAACATATGCAAGAAAATGGATTTAAAAAAACATGGAGAATATCAGCAGATGTTCTGGGAGAACTGGGATCTATAAAATAGAATCCAATGGAAAGTGAAAATTTTTTTAAAAAGGTAAGTGAAATGAAGAGCTCACTAAATGAATTTAATAGCAGAGCAGAAGAGAGCATTTGTGATTTGAAGTATTAGTAGAAAATATTTATACTTAAAGAAGATATAAACATGATAATAAAGTACAGCAAAAAAAAAAAGCTATAGGGCACATTTAGAAAGGTTTACTTTATATGTAAAAACTTGGAGTTCAAAAAAAGAGAGATTAGAGAGAAAGGAGGAAAAGCTATCAATGATACTGCATGAGAATCTCCAAAAATCTAATATAAAAGCTGCAAAGTTACAGATTTAAAGACCCTCAAATAGGATGAAGGGGAAAAAAAAAATCACATGCAGGCACCTCATAGTAAAACTGCACATAATTCATGACCAAAAGAAAGTGGAAAGGTAGATAGGGAGGCTTAAAAAAAAAAAAAATCACACTTCCTCTGCAATGAACAACAATCAAAATGACAACTGACTTTTCAACAGACAAGATAACAGCCAGAAGACAACTGAAAAGAACCTGTGTAATACAGGATTTATCCGCTCTGAACATTTGGTAAAAATTTGTCTCTAAAGTTGCCTCGGCCTATGTTTTGTTTTCTGTTAAGACACTAAACTACTGATCTAATTATTTAGTGGCTGTAGGACCATTCAAGTTCTCATTCTTTTTCAGTCATTTGGATACAGTGTTGTACAAGTTTCATCTCTTTCATGCGTTTCAACATTTTAAGCATAAACTTCATAATATCCTCTTGTGTTTAATCTCTGCCTCATCTCAATCATCCCCCGTTTCGATGCCTGCTGTTATTTATTTATGTCTTTACTCTTTGCACATTGAAAACTCTCAGGAAAGAATAACCCTTTTTTTTAGGTTTTCAAAGAGACAGCTTTTAACAGTTATTCCTTTTTATTTTACACATACATTCTACTTCAGCAATTTTTCTCTTATTTTTAATTCTAGTTAATTTGGCTTCATTCTGCTGTTCTTTTTCAATGGTATGGTTTTGACAGTTACCTCAGTAATTTTGATTCGGACATTTTCCCTATTGGTTTTGTCTTGTTCTATTTTTGTGAAAGACAACATGTCAATGCAAACTATTATGTGGAAGAGCAGAATGCCAAGAAGAGCCTAGGTATTCCTGAAAGATGAAAAACAAATCGCAAAGGACAATGCTAAATTCAAGTGATGCTTGTGTAACATCAGTACTGGTGTAGACAAGAGACCAATGAATGGACAAGTCCACCTGTCAAGAGTACCTGACTTACATGACCTGGTGGAAATTGTAGCTCTCTGAGGAAAAGGAGAATATTTCAGAAATGGTACTAGATCAGCTGGTACCCACAATACAAAAGTGAAATCAACTCACAAGTAGATTTTAAAATTTAATATAAAAAGTAAAACCATAAAAAATTTAAAGAGCATCTTTATGACTTTGAGAGTGAGAAGGATCCCTCAATAATGACACAAAATGCACAAACCATAGCCAAAATAATGAATAAAATTGATATTAAATATAAGAATTTTGTTCATCAAAATATATAGTGGAAAAAAATAAGCCACAAATTTGGAGAAGATATTTCTATTACAGAGAAGTACTATCTACAGATTACATAAAACACTTCTATAAATCAATAAAAAGGTAAAGGGGGGAAGAAATTAAGCAAAAGGAGGAAAAAAGGAGTGGAAAGCTCCCCAAACCTACAAATGTTATTAGTCTTGAGGAAAATGGAAATTAAAACCTCACCAGAGTACGATTTAACTCATCAGATTGACACGATTTAGAAGTCCTATAATTCAAAGAGTTTTCTAAGATGCAGAACACCGATCACTTTTATATGATGCTAATGGTTCCGTAACTGGGAAATGGTCAGTATCAACTAATTAAGCCGAATGTGTATATCAGATAATGTGCATTTTCACTCCTAGGTATAAACTTGGGAGCAGTGGGTTTCAAACGTTAGCATGCATGAGAAATGCCAGAGGACTGGTATGGACAAGATCTCTGGGTCCCACCCCCAGTTCCTGGTTCGTCAGGTTTGGGGTGGGGCCAGAGAAATTCATTTCTGCTAAGTCCCTAAGTGACGCTGAAGCTGTTCTCCAGGCGCCATGCATTGGGAGCCACTGCTCTAAACTCTTGCACATATCCACCAGGTGAAATGTGCAATGTTTGCAAGAGCACTTTTCATAACAGCCAAAAAACAAGCAAACCAACCAACCAACCAACAAAAACCCCCAACCAAGCCTGCAATCAATTCAAATGTCTTTCTAGAGGAAAACAGATAAATAACTCATGCATAAAGTTAAATATCATATAGAATGAAGATATCTGAAGGTCACGTATTTGACCACACGGATGAAGGTCAAAAACAATACTGAGTGAATTAATTTGCAAGTCACAGAGTAAGGCCTAAAAGTATCAAATGATTCCTTTATAAAATCTTTAAAAGGCAGACAAAAAATTGAATTACACTCTTCAAGACAGACACAAAGGTGGTAAAACCACAAAGAGTAAATGACACAACAACGTTCAGTGTTGTCATTACTTCTGGGGATGAGGGAAGAAGGGTTCAGTAGTAAAGAGGCAGAGGAAGGACTTCAAAAATAATGGGAATTTTCCTTTTTTAAGTTGAATGGAAGTAAACAAGTGATTCTTACTCTTTAAAATATATACATATATATGTGCATAGCTTTATCAACTCCCTTGCGTATACAATATATTTTATAATAAAATTTTTATAGCTGGTAACGTATCAAAAGAAACAACGGATATGATTTTGCACTGACCTAGGGATGCTTTCAAAAGCCATGGAAATGAGGGCTCCCAAGAAGCCACTTCTATTGCTTTACAACTCCTATGAAGGATGAAGAGCTGATTTTGAAAGTGACGAAGGCCAGGATGCGTGATAACAAAAGGAGGAAAGACACCCACCAAACACACACACACATACACATTCCAAAACTCTGGTGAGTACAAAATTGTAGGGTGATGCCGAGGTCCTGAGCAGCAGTTCCCACTGTGGTTTCCTCACTTTCTCTATTAACAGCCTTGGGAATACAAGAACAGCAGGCAATCTTCCCAACAGTCCCACCCCCTCTGACCCCAGACACCTCTCTCCCACACCGGTACAAATTCCTCTGTAGTCAACAGTATTTAAAAAAAAAAAAATCTGTGGCCTGATACATTTGTAGACACTGCATAAATATAATAGGACCTGCAGATTTGTTTTTAACGGTCAAAACTTGATACTTTGTTTTCCCAATTTACCTGAGAAGAGGGATACAATTTCCTTTCCCCCCATCACCTATATTAACCTGTGAAACACTGCTCATTTTACATCAGTTTCAGAAGTGGTAGCTGCTGTCAAGGGTTACAGACCCAGATGCCCACAAGGGTCAGGGTAAAATATAAAGTGCAGTAAGCCCAGGTCTAAGACCATAAGGGGTGCTGGGGACCAGGGTGCGCTCGGACTGCAAGCCTTCTCCAAGAGGTCCACCCCCTACCCAACTGTAGCTGACTGTTATCATGTGAGATTAGGTCTCATGTTACCCAGTATTCTGATTTTTCAAATATTTATGATAGGAGTGAACTACTGATGCATGCAACTTGGACAGGTCTGAAAGCCATTATGCTGAGTGAAAAAAAAGTACATCTCAAAAGGTTACATAAGGTTCCTTCTATATGACATTAGGGAACTGACAAAATTATGGTGATGAAGATAGATAAGTGGTTGCTAGGACTAGAGTTGGGGGGGTGTGAACATCCAGGGGTAATACAAATGAGCTTCCTTGTGATGACAGAACCTTCCGAGGGACACAGGGAATAAGGCATTGAGAAGCAAAACAATAGGCCAGTTAGTGGAAAGACCTGTATGTCATGGTAGTAAGTTGAAGATGTGCTTGCAAAACTAAATTAGAAGTCTCTAATGGATTTTTAAAGAGAATAATAATAATAATAGGATCAGATATTTAACTAGATAATTTTAGTAGCAAAGTACCCTTAATTACGGGAATGGGCTAAGGAAATGAAAAACTGAGAAAAATTTTAGAAAGAAATAGCAATATCCCAGGAGAAAGGGCAAAACCACTTTTCTCTGGGATGCTGAGGGGTGTTTTACAAGAATATAGACTTTTGTTGGTTCTTTAAACACAGCTTGTATTCTGATTAACTGCAGGGAATCAAGTGGGGAAATGCCATGATCTTACGCCCAGTAACATTCAGGACTTACCAGGAATTACTTCTGAGTGCTGGACAAAGTTTTAAGTTACACCTTGTCCCCTTACCCCTTTTGGTTGCCTCTAGAACTAGCCTGTCCATTCCTCTCCCTGTTGGAGTTCTGATACTCAAGACGCTGTGCAGAGAGGGACATAGCTTTCTCCCAGATGTCTGACCCTCCAGCCATACACTATCCGCACAGGGAAGCCGGTCGAGCAAGCCGAATACCAAGTCTTTCAAGTTACTAATAACATGTGACTTCTGTATGTTTGTAATTACAGTCCTCTCAGCCATTCTCGGGTTTAAATGTCTGTAATACATAAACGCCTCCCCTCTCCTCCCAAATGTACACGAAATTAATTTCTATGCAAGGAACCAGCACTCGCTTCAGAAATCCTTATCCATCAGAAAGCAACATGAATAGAAGACGGTAATAACAGGCATGGTTGTGGTAGGCAGAAGAATGGTACCCCAAAGATATCCACATCCTATTCCCCGGACCCTGTGAATACGTTACACTGCAAAGGGGAATTAAGATTTCTGATGGAATAAAGGTTGCTGATCATCTGATTTAAACATAGGAAGATCATCATGGACTACCTGGTTGAGTCTAACATAATCAGAGGGTCTTTAAAAGTGGAAGATGGGGGCAGAAAAAGAAATTCAGGGAAAGATGTGAGGGCAGAAGCAAGGTGAGAGTGATGCCATGTGAGGACTCAACTTCGTGCCCTTGCTGGATCTGATGATGGAGGAAGGGGCCATGAGCCAAGGAATGTGGGCAGCCTCTAGAAGTTGGAAAAGGAAAGGGAACATACTCTTCCTAGAATGGAACACAGCCTTTCCAACGTCTTTTCTCTTTTTTTTTTATTGTGAGAATTGTTTTTATTTTTTTTTAATTTTTTAAGCTCTTTATTGGAGTATAATTGCTTTACACTGTTGTGCCAGTTTCTGCTGTACAACAAAGTGAATCAGCTGTATTTATACATATATCCTCCCTCCTGCGACTCCTTCCCACCCTCCCTATCCCACCCCTCTAAGTCATCACCCATCATCGAGCTGATCTCCTTGTGTTATGCAGCAGCCTAGAGTCTGTCATACAGAGTGAAGTAAGTCAGAAAAACAAATACCGTATGCTAACTCATATATAGGGAATCTAAAAAAATGGTACTGATGAACCCAGTGACAGGGCAAGAATAAAGATGCAGATGTAGAGAACGGACTTGAGGACACGGGGCGGGGTCGAAGGGGAAACTGGGACGAAGTGAGAGAGTAGCACTGACATATATGCACAACCAAATGTAAAATAGATAGCTAGTGGGAAGCTGAAATGTCTTGATTTTAGTATACTGAGACCTGTGGTAGACTCCTGACCTCCAGAATGGTAAGATAATAAATCTGTGTTGTCTTAAACCACTCATGGGTATGGTAACTTGTTACAATAGCAACAGAAAACTAATAAAGCAGTATAGTGTAAAGCAGGTGAACACACCTAGGGAAACTGTGAAAAGCTATCTGGACTGATCAGAAAACCAATTTTACTCCTTTGGAAGGAATCAGTGTGTCTAGGGAAAAATGTGTTGTTTCCAGTCCAGTCTCCACCTAGAAAGAGTTAAGGAGAAAATAGCACCAATCACGGAAGAATGACTCTGGCAAACGTCACCTCGGATTGGGTCCAGAACTGAAATGTCCTTTCCTGCTCTGACCCTCACTTTTCTCCCCTGTCCCCTAACAAAACCTTTGTATTTCAAGCGGTGATTCCACGTCACGCTCAGGTTGCTGTAATACATGGTTCGTAGAAAGTTTACCAAATTAACATTGATTAACCACCTATTTCCTTGGGTGTCAGAATATACCATTTCTGGTGTTTATTTGGCATTATCTTTGACTATTTCTACAAGCCATGGAATGATCTGGTCAGTTCATTGGGAGTAAAATGAAACTGGGCGCCTTGCCTTCCCTCTCAGTTAGCTCACCAATTAGTTCTAGTTCTGTGTGAGAACGATCACAGCTGGCAGTTTATTCCCAATACTTTTGCAGAAAGATACCTGGATTATGTGTTCCTCGCTTTTATAACCCTCTATAACTGTTTGAATAAACCACGTATGTAATTTTTAAACTGCCAATATCACAACAACACTAAACTGAACATTTCTAGAAGAATGTAGTTTATTCCATTCCGATTTCAGAGGAAGTCGATACATAAGAAGTCCATAAAATACTAATATTAAATATGAATTGGAGGGGAATTCCCTGGCGGTCCAGTGGTTAGGACTCTGTGCTTCCAATGCGAGGGCACAGGTTCAATCCCTGGTTGGGGAACTAAGATCCCACAGGCCATGCGGCACACCAAGAAAAAAAAAATATATATATATACACACACACACACATATATGTACACACACACACATATACAGAAGACTTTTAGACTGTATTTCTTCTAGACAAGGCGTTTTTGTTGACATTTACTTTCCCCTTTTGACTGTACAATGGGATTTTTTAAAAACAGAAAAAAATGATTCTAACCTGTATTTATGCTTCTTACTATATACATCACCTTTTCCCTCTTTTAAATATAAAGCATTTATTAAAATCTCATCACCATCACATTAATGTTTGTATCATGCTATCAGCCACTCTACACTTTACGTTTCCTGATGATTCTACATAAATAGGAACGAGTCAAACAATCACCTATAGACCAATAAAAATCCCCACCCCACTCATAAAGGCAGAACAACTAGTTTAAAAAGTAGAAAAGCGCTAAACTAAATGAGAGAAAGCAAGCATGTGACATGCTGCAACTATCGGCTTTTTCACCCAGAATGATCATAATTCCAGGTCTAGAACCAGACAATAAATTTCTCCTTTATGCTTTTTTGCTGAAGCTGGTAACTGAGTGGTGGAAAGTCTGATTTTGGAAATTCTTCTCTCAAAGCCATCAGCAAATTATCTACTGTGATTAAAGGAAGGGAGGAAAAATCCTCGTACATTTATTTATTCCCCATACAGCTAAGCATCTCAAGAAGGTCAAGAAAAAATTCCATTAAATGTACCGATAAGCGTCTCACTCATTTCTGAGGTGTAAATCTTGGTGCCGCGTGCACCCTCAGTAGGAGGAGTCCGATGGGGAGCTAATTGCACTCTAAGTGGACGAAGTACTCTCTAAAAGTGTTCTCTGACTTCGGTCACGTGAACATCAGGCTGCAACTGTGATTAAAAACTTCAGCCGAACACTTAAGACTTACTCCTTCACATTCATAGAAAGATTGCATCAGAATGAATACAGGAAAAATGCTGTGGGTAATAAAGTGAGTGTATCTAATTAGCATTTAGCGCAGTGATGGAATGAAGCCGTTCAACGTATTAAGTTCCTCCACTTGCAGCTTTCTTTCTGGCACTAAAAGAAGCAGGGTTGCAATACGTTCACATTAAGCTTGCAGCAGCTCTTTACATGTTCAATGTGCTTAAAATAGAATAAGGTGCCTTAAATCGGGAACCCTCCAACAGGGATTAGTGAGTGATGCTCTTTGTAGCAAAAGGCAATTCCTTTAAGAACCAGATCAAGAATGTCTTGGATGGTCTCCTATTACTCAGACAGACTACCTATTTGCTTAATCAAAAAGAAAATTGTGCTTGTATCACAGCCACACATCCTGCACTAAAAACAAAAGTGATGCCAAGTTTGGATCTTCCTTTCCCTTAAAAATGCTCTTAGGAGTCCTGAGTTTATTTTGATCGGGAGGAATCCAAACAGCTTTCCGACAACGCTGAGACATCACTATAAACTGGGAAAAAACCCAAAATATGGTCTTTAAACATGTATGTGCACACACCCACACCCACTTTCATACACACACACACACCACTGACACTCAATCTTTTGCTCACCAAAATAATAGTTCAAATCAAAACCCAGCACGTACAAATTCAATTTTTGGCCTGTTATGTTTAAAATCTGTTGCTTCATATAAATAAATGTGCCCAAAACCACCACCAAAATTCCTCAAACAACAATGATCCTATTTAAAGATGCTGTGTGAATTTTAATGGTTTTCCTTTCAAACAAAAAATAATAAGTTTGATGACATGAAGAGAAAATAAAGTCTTCCTCGGCTTTTTTAGGAGCGGATCCATTAAAGCACAGAATGAAAATATTTTAAAAGGCCCTTTAAAATCCAAGAGGCAGATGTTCAGGTAAAAGCAAAGCCAGGAGACTGTTTATTTTAATATAGCTGTTATATGCGCTGCTCCAAATTAGGAGTGGCACTGAAGCTAGGGCATATCTAAACCATCACCACCTGTTTGCCCTGAAAAATCAATTAAAGTCACACTTTCATAGCACGGCCTTTCTAACCAATAAAACTTAGACAGCTTCATCGTGAGACCTGAGTCGCTCAGAGGGAATGCACTTGAAACCCAAACCCTTAGTCTCACATTCCTGCCCTGCTTGCGTTCATATAAACGAACCACAGTAAAACTAGCCTTCAGGGGCAGTGGTAGAAATCGGAGGGAGAAAGAGATGAAAACAGGAGAGAAAAAGAGAGAGATTCTGACTTCTATTCGTTTCATACTGAGAATCATACCTCCTTTTGGTGAATTCCAATAATTTCTTCAAAGGCTCTTTTCTCCCCTCTTTTTTTTCTCCTTCAGAACAGAATCCTGTGCTACATTTTCCGTGCAATAGAAGAGATCCAACTTTGCAAGTTGAAAGCAAGGGCAGGAAAGTCATCCCAAGTGTTTTAGTAATTAAACGAATATGCATAATGAACCATAGATACCCAAAGGGCCTGTTCTTCACGTGGGCCAGATTTTTGTTTGAATTTTTAATTTTTATATACAGATGAAACATTCAGTGTAGTCTACCAACAGTGCGAGGGAACACACAATAAGAAGTGCGAGGGACAGTCCACACAGGAGCCGGAACGGGAGACACTGGAGAAATTCTCTCCTGAAGATGGGGATTCAAATGTGTCCTCCCCCTCTAGCAATAGTTCTCCTCATCTGCTCAGCGTCTTCAGGAGACACACGTAACGCACACACTGACAGCTTTACACAATATGAGTAGGATACAGTGCCGTCAGCTGAAAATGTGAAAATCCCGTGGGGCAAACGTGCATTTCTTTAAAAAATAATAAAAAAAAAATCCGTCTACACCCATCATTCAGACTACCATCTTGAATTACAGGGAATCCTCCCAAGTCTCTTTTGGAAGCTACATAAGTATTATATGGCAGGCTCTAGGCCACATATACTAGCAATTTGAACCGATCTAAGAGGAATTCTTACCTCTCAATGAGACAGCTGCACGTGGTGGGCAGAATATGCTCAGGGCAAAATGCAAGCTGGCCCTCCCCACTCCTACAGAAAGGCAGACTATGAATTTAAGGAGTGCGATGTGGTATCTGCGACACACAGATCCCTGGAATTTCCTAAACTCCCACCAGGGAAGAACTGGTAAAAGCTTCCTTTAAGCTTTTCCGTGTCATTTAGAAAATACTGAGTTAAAATCAAAGCAATGTGAGAGATACAGAGTCTGATAAAATGACTCTCCCAGCTCCAGGCACCACACAGGAATGGGCAAGCATTCTTTACTGCAGAGAGGACAGGTTTTTAAAAATGTGTTTGCACAACATATGAAATTCACAATGATGGTCTGAACAAAGTCATCAGGTCTTAGGTGTGGGTCAGTCTTGTACATGCCTAATTCAGGATACACACTTCAGAATGGAGTGTGTGTGTGTGTGTATGTGTGTGTGTTGGTGGGGGAAGTGGCACAGAGGAAATGCTAAAGTCCACTACTCTTTACTTCTTGAACGGAAATAACTTCAACACAAAATGCCACACTGGCCCCTTATGGCATTGAGAAAAGATTATGAAAACCAGTCTGATCAAAAGCCAAAGTGAAGTCTTGGACTTCTTTCAGCCCCCCCTTTTTGAATACGGATATGCTGTCCTGTTCACAATGTAAACGCCAGAGATGGAATGCAAAGCATTTAAAGAGCAAGTCATAACTGAGCTGTAAATAACATCTCTCGTTGCTTTCACTCTTAATTCAGAGTTTATGCCTTTGACACTGGCAAGGCTACTTGATCTACTGGTCTCAGTGGAAAGACAGATAAACTTCAACTGCAGGCAGAAGACAAAAATTGACAAGGAGCATCACCTTTCCTGACTGTTTAAATCCTTTAAGGAAGTGTCGGAGCAATTAGAGAGGGAGTGTAATCTTTGCAGAGTGCATTAACACTCTCCGACCTCCCAGACACTAGATCAGACCTGCGACACATAATGCTTCCCTAAGGCTTTCTAGCCCGTGTATTTGATCTCTTAGTCACTGCATGTGTGTGACCACAGGTATCATCCACGTAGAAGGCATTATTCATTAGCACTACTGTCTGCTGGCTCCGACCCTGGCCGGCAATCAAGCAAAAAGCAGGAAAATCACCATAGCCCACCGCAGTATTTCCTGTATCTTCAAGATGGGGGGTGAGAGAGAGTCCAGACTTAGGGAAAATCCTCTCTTACCATTCTCTTATTAGTTGTGAAAGCTACAGTGTTCATGCTGTAAAAGTGAATTAGTTACATTAATATGAACAGGTCACTGATGAGCAACCCGTGGCGGGGGCGGGGGGGGGGGGGGCGGGGACCTCCAAAACACTGGATGCTTTTTGTCTATAAGATGAACTTCAGAACAGATTTGTTGAGAAAAAACATCATGTGTGATGAACAACACTGTAATATGCAAAAGAAGGCAAAGGGGGGAAATCAAATAAACTCTTTGCGCTGCAAGCTTTTAAATCTCCATCTATCCTGCAGGACACACTGGTAAGGCAATAACCTATTTCCTGATGAACACATCCTGTTCCAACTGCTAATCTCACAGTGGAAGCTAGGCTTTTACCATTTATTATAAACATTTTCAAGAACTGCTTACCACGATATATTTTTAATGGATTAGATTTTGGTCAGCTGCGAACAGAGCACAGGACTGAATATTCTTTATGTGAAGGCAGCAAAATAGGTTTTCCGAGGGTCTGACTGTCTTTCCACTCTTGCCCCTCATGAGTAATTGGAACAGCAATTGAAACAGAATATAAGAAGGCTAGAAGGTTTCTTTCCTCTTCTCTTTTTTCCCCCTTTTCTATTACAAGAAACTCTGTATTCGAGGGTACGGTATAGAAGACCTTATTGGTTTTGAGCTTCACCATAAGATTTAGTGAAATGTTCAGAAGAGAGAAATTTCACATAATTTGCTCAAGACCATCACAGTTGTCTGCTGATGACACTCAACATCTAAAGCCTAAAGCATTCAAACCAAAATAATTACATTTTCTAGAATCAAGGCAGTTCCCCTTGAAAATGTGCACTGCAAAGGTTTTTTAAATGAGGCTACATGAAAAGAGGAGGACTGAAAATTAGCTTTATGTGTAAGCAAATCACTTGAGAGTTTGCATCTTCAAACCCAAACTTAAGAAAAAATGGCAAATGAAAATAGACATTCACAAAAAGCAATTTAAGAACTTTTGAACCTTAATAGCAGGAAAGAAAGATCTACTGAATGTTTTAACTTTGCTTAAACAATGCCTAATATCTAAAATGAGATAAACAAAATAACTGAAAAAATGTTATCATATCCAATATGCAATTTCCAGTGTTTTCAAACAAATTGTTTATGTTGTGTTTTTATTGCTGGGTAAAATAAACAGCTTTCAAAAAATTTGTGATTCCACGCAGATTAAAACTCACCTTCAACAATTAGCTAAGGAAGGAAATGCCTTCTGGAAGCAACTGATTTACTACTCTGACACGCAAGTAAATACACACATGCAAACACACACACACACAGCACCATACTTATGCAACTTAATATTCAATAGGAAGAGACTTTATAAAGCTAACCAATGGCACAAGCATCCAACTTTAGCTACAGGTTAATAAAAGTAAAATAAAAATTTTAAAAACAGACTTAGAGTGGTTATTTGCCATATAAAATCTGTACCAGCTCAGCAAGAACCTAGATCTTATCTCTTGTGCATAAAGATGAACATGCCATAGAACATCTGAGAAATTTTTTTATAAAAACAGAGATTACACAACATGAAAATCTGACTTTTTTCTAACGTAACGATTTCTGCTTGTAGATGATTATATCAAGTTAAAAATAAATTACTGAAATTAAAATCCCCAAGAAACAGTGCACAGAAATTTACCTTGGGATTTTTATCATTTATGAGTTTCTATCGCCACCTGCAGGACTGTTTTGAAGTAAACTCCAGCCATGGAAAGGCTATTTGCTATTCTTTCTCTTTTCCCTTCTCCTTTCCCTCCTCCTCTTCTCCCTTCCCCTTTGTGTATTTCCTGCGTGTGCGTATGCACATGCACTGAATCTCCAGGAAATCCATTATTTTTCTCTTGAAATATGTATATTACTGAAAGTCTAAAAATCACCAATGAAAAGCAAAATAAAATTTGCGGAAGGGGGTGCAGGCAACTGAGGCCACAGGCAGCTGATTTTTTGACAGCTAAACACATATCACATTTTCCTATTTTGCAAAGCAGACTCCGGAGGAGAAATCAGCCTACTGAAATTTCCTTACCCAAAATGTGAGGACTTCAGTGGCGGCGTCGAAGGAAAGCTGCTTTCGCTATGGAATAGTTGACAATAAAGTTTATAACTGCATGTACCTCACTTATACCAGAGCAGAAGAAATGCTGCTATCTGCAAATTCATACTTAGTATATTGTTGCTCTTTAAACAAAAGACAAATGTGAGACAATACTTCACTAAAAGTGTTACTGTAGCCCAATAAAGTAAGAACAAGTTGGACAGCAGAAATCAAAACTTAAACCCCCAGAACATGCAAACAGAGGTTATATCATCATCCTCACAACACCATCTTCAGCAGCGGTAGCAGCACTCTCCCCATCAAGTCTTGTTGAGGAAAATTCATCTGCTATAAGAAAAGGGCCAGCCAAGACCACACAAAGTAACATTACAGACATCTGTTCCTCCAGGGCATATTACCCCTCTGCATATCAGCTCTGCAGACTTATAAAACATTTTTCAAATGTAAGACTTGCAGAAAAGTGTGTTTTTAAAACATTTTTAATAACACGATCCATGGACACTGTGTATATACAGCTCATAGTTGTGAACTAAAACCATAATTGCAAAATTTATGACCACAAAAGCCACATGCTGTAAAAATGGTACAAGGGCTGAGAATCCTCTGTTCTAACAGGCCAGGAGAAAAATCACTTTCCTGAAGCCTTCAGTTTCTTCCCCTATGAATGAACATAAAAGACCCTCTGCTCCATGCTTTTCTAGACTTAAAATCGCAGCCACGGGGGTCTCAACACCAGTTGAGCTAAGAAGTATATTTCTTCCTTTTTATTTTTCCCTGACAAAATGAAGTATCCCTGGCAATGAGTGCAAACAAAAATTTTTTTAAATCTAGGCCAGAAATAGAAAAGTCATTTTTAGAGGGCCAAAAAACATGGATTTGGGTTATAAGAAAATCCCAGGAAGACTAAAGCTTTTAGTAACCATTGTACAGGAATATGGTTTAGATGATGACATAATGAATTGGCTTTTTGATTTAACTGTCTTCCTATCTTTTTTAATAAAAGTGGGAGCTAAAATATCAGTCCAATGAAAACTAGCTGCCCCCCGGCCCTGCCTCCAGTTAGCTCTGTTATTTCAAAAGCCAATGACACAACTCCCAAGCTCGGTGGAGAGGTAGCAAAACACACCTTCCTGAATTATAAATCAAATGGCAAAAGTACAATACAGTATAGTAAACCCTAACCAGGCCACAAAGAAGGTTTCTCTCCATAAACATCAGATCAGGCAGCTAGAATGATTACCAGGCTCTCTTGTAACTGTCATCTGCGGTGGGTCTAATTACAGGCTGCCCAGCAAGCGTGCCCGCATCACACAGCAATAAAAGGGCCAGCGGCTTGCCAAGCCCAGGCAGACAACGGAGAGCACGTGCCACCTGATGGGGAGCTCCAAAGATCAGCCGGAGAGACTAATACAGATGACAGCTTCCAAACAAATGACAAAGCTCGGACCACCAAAAAGGCAATATCAAATTAGCCCGAAATATAAGTGCTGAGCTTGTTTCTTCAACAGGTCAAAACTGAAGCAGGAAATTGGTTCTGACTGTTTTCACACATACACCAGCACTCTAGTCCTCCCTTCCAATCCCCCTCTCTTTTTTCTAAATTTTCTTTTCCGTTTTTGCATCAGACAAAATGTTTGCACATCCAGGTGTCATATATAGAAACAGATGGAGGCAGCAAAAAAGCACTCAGCTCTGTAAGATTCAAAAATAAAATCCCTCTGGATTCAGGGGCTGCTGATGTGGGTTAGAGATTTGCCAGCTCCCCCCTCCTTCTACCCCAGTTCTCCAACTGCTGACTGACTGTCTTTTGGCCATTTTGCTACAAGATAGCACCCCCCCCCCCCCCACTGTCCTGGCAACATGGGCAGGGTTGAGGAGAAGTTGGGAAAATGCACACCAGAAAAAATTATGATGAAGTTGTTCGGCTGACTCTGGTGCAGCCATAGGTTGCTATGGTCAGAGAATTAGCTGGAATACAAGCAAACAGGATCTGGTCATAGATGCTCTGCATGAGTTCCAGTACTCTTTTAAGAAGCACTGATTAGATGCCTGCAGCGTACTCAACGCCATCATAAGCCATAAGGACGTACACACAGATAAAGGACTGGGCCTTTGTCACTCAGTCTGCCGCTCACGATGTTCTGACACAATCCTTCAATCATATGGCTACGTTACACTGAATGATTTTTCAGCATTTGACATTAACCTGAAGTATTAAAATAAAATCCCTCCTATTTTTGATATAAAGAACTTAATTTATTAGGTCAAACATGAACAGTACTATCACAGCCTTAAAGATAGAACCACATGATTTGGTATTTGGTAGTTCCATGCACATTAATCAGCCCTGGAGATAGGTGACTCTTGAACATTAATTACATGACACAGAACACAATGGTTTACATTTCTACCCCATCCTTGAACAGATCCTCTACATCCTTTGCAATGAAACAGCAACTGTGTGTGTGTGTGTGTGTGTGTGTGTACCAGTACCCACTTCAGTGAAGCCTTTCTCTGAGTTAGGAGAGCAACACCCTAACCTCCCAATAGTTGTATCAGCTAATAATTCCTACCCACATTTGTAGCTAACTTCCTATGTTTAAAACATTTCCATGCTTATAATTTAATTTGCTCTCCAAAGGGCAAATTTAATTTTTTTTATGGTGAGCTCTAAAAATTAAAAGGTTACTGCTTTGGTTTCAAACATAAGAGGAGGACGGTGGAGGGAAGCTGGGGGAGAGAAAGAAAGGGGGCAGCAACAGAGGTGGACAGGGATGCTGGTGAGAGGCTGGGAGGCTGGTGGATGGGGTGAGAAGGGAGGGAGGAAGGGAGGAAGGGAGGGAGAGAAGAAAAGAGGGGAGGAAGATAGCTGGACAGATGACTTACTATGATCATTTCATCTCTGGATCTCAACATCAAACAGTGCAGGAAACACTGGATAAACAATGACTGTGGAAAGAGAGGGAGGGAGGGAAGAGGGGCAAGCCTGAAGGAGGCAGTGAAGCACTGGGTGGGCCAAGGAGGGACATGATCTCTAAAGTCTTTTCCTTCTCTGGGATTTAAGTTCCTAAAGTCAGGATCAAGTTCAAATTACCAGTAGGTATATAGCAGAGTGAACCAGAATGAATTCTTTGGAATCTATACAGGACAATGGCTCCTAACCAGAAAATTCACAGAAGGCATAAAAATGTGTACTTGCAAATACATCCCAATAGAAAGCTCCAGAAAGGCAGCAGGCAGAGACAGAGACTCCCCTACAGGGCCTGGACCTATCAGAACCATTCACTCATTACCTAGGAGGGCCGTGTGAAGGCTGACAACATGTGCTATTCCAGGATTTAAAAAAATTAAGATCTAATGCTTACTAGTCAAAATTGGGACGCTCCAAAATACCAGCTGATATCATTCAGTATAGCTAGGATTCTGTCTGCGAAATGCAATTCAATTATAAAGCTGAAAATATAAACATGAAATACACTAAAATAGCTGAGTGTCCTTTTACATTTCCAACAGATAATCTTTTAATGCAATTACCATAATTTTATTAAATGGCATAATTAGTTAATGCCTGAGAACTTGTCAATAGAAGGTGCAATTATGTTGTAAAAAATTATAATCACAATGTGCAATAATGGATTGTTCTTATGAAAAAAAATGTTGAAAAGGAACTTTAAGGTATTTTTGAAAGTATGTTAGATAGTCCTCTGTGAAAAGGAAGATTTGGGAAATCATCATATAAATATTAAAGCAAATAATAAACTGGGAAATATTTTAAGCATTTTATGTCATATATTCATACATTTTTGCATATAAGTATATATACGTAGCATTTAAGATGCCTAAAAAACTTTCTCCAGACAAAACGGTGACTGTAACTATGAATTTTTTTTCAGTTTTACTGTAAATCTTTGAACAGCAACTGCACAAACACCCACCAAAGAGACAGTGATGCCTGCTGTGCACATCCAATTGTGACTTCTGGTGGATGCAGAAACAGCCACTGAAAGTTGAATCAAATGCACTGCATCTAGTTGTGAATAAACTGGTGATAGAATTAAAAAAAAAGAAAAGAAAAATCTTTTACACCCACTTAACACATAAATATCTAAAGCCTCAAAAAGACAACTGACCAGCACTATTTTAATCATCCAATCTGAAAACAAAACATCCACTGTAATTGGCATTTGCACCAAACTAAGTTCAATCTGAATGTCCTGTGGGCCACAGAAGGGATTATAAAACAGGGGCACTCTGCAAGGTCTCATGAAATTTTTATCCAACTGTTCTCAGAAAACACTCAGCAGCGAAACTTTTTGCTTCCCAAATGCCCTCTGCTTCTCAGTGTTGTGTGTGTGTGTACATACACATGCTTGTGTGATGAAAGAGTTCGTTCTGTGACAGTTGCTGTTGTTTTTAAGTTCAATGTGAAATCATTTCACACTTCTCAAAATTCTAGGATCCCTAAAAGCTAAGAATTCTACCTATGTTAAATAAGGGCTATCCCGAAGAGAGTGGAGAATTGTATTTTAACCTTATTGGGGGCGGGGTGGGGGGAGAAGGCTGATGGATGCTTTAAATTATGTACCATACTGCAGGCCCTATCAACTCTGAAGAATTAATTCATTTTCATACAATCAAAAACTGCAGGAAAAAAGTCACAGATGTTAACAGCACAGCTTTATGAAGATACCCATTGATATATGGTAGACTTAGATTGCTTTTTAACATCAGAGGGCCAGGTAAAAAATTTAATAAGTAAGGAATCCATCCATGCCCCCACAGACGTCTCTCCCTCGATGCCAGAGGCGAGGGCATGAAAGACTGGTGGAAGAACCAAACTACACACATGCAGTCCTTTTGACAGCACTGGGAAACCTTTGCTATGTAAAACAGTCTTCTGATGATGCCGACTGCCATGTCAAATACATGTTTTCTGTCATGAAAAAATTAATGCATTTACGCTATAATATAACCTTAGGTCTTTTTATAGACAATATCTGGGGCTTGTATATAAAATACAATTACCCAAGAGAAAAACAAATCAAAAAAACTCATACAGATGATTGGTTTTACAATACAACTATCACAGTGCAAAAGTATCTTTTGAAAACAAATTCCATTCCTCTTAACTATCATCAAATAATGTATTTGCACCAGACATGGAAACATACAATACAGCACCCTTCCCATACTAGAAATATAGGCCAATCTCTCTGAAAGCTACTGTTTCAAGATATTTTGTTGTAATTTCCTAATGTAGGCAGTTACTCTTCACTACTCCTAGCCCTTATCCTGAACAACTTGGAATTCTTGAAGAAGATATGAAAACTACAGATTCCTTCCATAGTTCTTTCCTTTAGCTGTTTTCACTCTTCACTCTCCCCTTGAAAGCCTTTCTACATCATCTAAGAATTGCCTCCAAAAGCGGGAAAAGATAACTCAGACCTCAATTTGGGGCTTAGCCTCAAACCAAGCACTGAGGTTTTCCAGACCATCAAGCTGAATTCCAAGCATGTCATAAGCATGTCATTCCCACGGTCTGGGCTCTTCCCCAAAGATGCTACAGACATTTCCACCTTTCGCTTCTTTAATTTTATTCCATCTCTTGTGAATATAATGACTATGTCTGAGAATTTTTCTTACCCATATAATGATGGTTTCTTTCTCCCAAAGCATCTTGGAATAGGCTTAACTCCCATTTATAACATCTAGATATTATACATATCTGAAATGACTGATATGCTTGTCCCCAGAGCCATTATATCTATCTAAATATGAGGACCACGATCACTGCATCCTGGGCAGTGATCTACAATACAAATATCACAACGCAATGAGAGGCAGTGCTTCCCAATGGTTACACGCATGGCCTCTAAATCCTGATGGTCTGGGTTTAAATCTCAGCTCTGTCTCTTAAAGGTATATGAGCTCTGACACTTTCATGTGTATGGGCTCATTTTTCTTATCTGTAAAAAGAAGGAAATACTGATAGTGGCACCTACATCAACAGGTTGCTGTGAGAACTAAGTGAATTAACACTTACAACATGCTTAATTAGGACACTACCTGACACATGGTAAGCACTGAAAGAACACGAGCCATTAATTATCCCTAGAGTTCAAAGTCTGACTGGGAGTGACCCTGGGCACGTGTATAAAACATCATGTATATTTAGAAATATGCAGATGTGCTTCTTCTAGGCACGATGTTTTAGTTACAGGTGGGGTCTGTCTCATATTAATTTGCCTTCCAATTGAAAGAACTGAGAATGTGAATTTTTGAGCGAAAAACAATTATTCTTAACTTAAAACAAGTAAAGTTCAGAAAACACAACACAGTAAAAAAAAAATCTAGAAAACTCAGAGGAAGGAGAAAGATTCAAAAGAGGTAATGAACAAGGTTTCCCATAATATCCTAACCCAAAATTAAGCCTATGGTAGTATGACTTGGAATTTGACCACTCTAAAAAAGTCCACATTGAACGACCCTACTGTATAGCGCAGGGAACTATACTCAATATCTTGTAATAACCTATAATGGAAAAGAGTCTGAAAAAGAACAGACACATATATATGTAAAACTGAATCACTTTGTTGTACACCTGAAACTAATACAACATTGTAAATCAACTGTATCTCAACAAAAATTAAAGGAAAAAAGTCCACATTTAATTTTTTACTAGAATGTTTTAAACAGTATACAGTAACATTCACATAGCAGGTGTCAGTGAGTTAAAGATAAATTTCTTCTCTTTGTATTGGGAATACAACCACCCACCTTCAGTTAAGTAGAGAGGGGATTAATCCCCCACTGGGGGAGGCTGATTCTTAGACAGTTTAACAAGATAAATTTTCTCGTATTTGTTCATCCACTTCTGACTGGACACCACATGGACCTAGATCTTAACAGGCTGCTTTCCTTAAACTCCTGCTTTCAACAAGATATGATATATTCATACACACATCCACAGGATCCCTTAGAAAATATATGGCTTGCTTTCATAAAGTCTTAAAATTAACAGCCAGAATATACTAAACATGATCCTATAACATTCCTGCTTTGTATCAGCTGAAAATAGAGACATGAACATGATGCCAGCAAGGCAATTTTATGTTCTCTGATAAAACAGAAGTGAAAAAAAATATTCTTACAGTTCTGCCCTTAGCTAGTGGTGCTGCACCACTAGGGGAAGGAAAAACCCCAGAGGAGACTGGTTCAGCCCAAACAGTTCTTTTCACACCTGTGCAGTGAACCCTCAAAGAGCACGTACCCTAATTTCTAATAGAGAAAGGCCTTCACATGCAGTCCTATCGTTTAATAAATCCTTGGCTTAAGACCTTGCTTCAGATCAGCACGAAATTGCTCTGCCCCCGTAACGCCAAGAAGACAAGTGGACAAAGCATGAACAAAGCATCACATGGATAAAGACCAGGAGCAGCATTCTATCCTTAGTAGATCACAGGAGAACATCCGTGTGGACCGTACCACCAAAGACAAATACGGGGTTCTCAATGGCGGAGTGAGGGAGCGAAGCCACGCTTCAGCATCACAGTCTCCCTTCCTCCCTCTCTGGCCTAGGTCACCTGAGGAGCCAACATTTTGCAGAAAGATAACCCTGAACAGAGTCCCAAAGAGTCAGGGACACAGCCAGTGGCAGCCCGCAGGCATGGAATCACCCATCAGCACACCACGAGCAGCCAGCGTAAGTCCATCAGCAAAAGCCACCAAAGCAAACTGTCTTCCGAAAAATATGAAGGCTTGGCTGCTCATCAGCTTATTAAGAAACATAAGGGAGGCTGCCATGCATTTTGTATTTTATCCTAATGATGTATTTTCTTTATATGTTCGCGCTTGAAGAGCAGAAATAGTTTTGGACTGACCATCATTATGGTAGCAACAAAAGCATTCTCTAATGAAATGACACATCATCAGCTTAAGGAGGGGAGTACCTACGTCTCTACGTCTGCAGGATCTCTGAGATCCCCCAGGGCTGGTCAAAGTAAATGTGAGATAAACATTCGAAAGCAGAGATTCAAAGAACCCTGAAGACTAAGTGTCTCTGAGTGACGTGGTCTTTATTTCAGTACCTTCAGGACAGCCCAGAGAGAGAGAAGGAATGCACGTATCACTCGTAATTGACTCTGCATGTTTCCAGCAAGGTCCAACGGAAAATGTCCCCCATCCACACCTGCAGGGGGGCATCTCACTGTCTTATAAACTCAGGTATCCTTGCAAAATCACATTTTGGCAAACCAGCAAGAAGAGCGTGCCTTCATCTTTCGTTACGTGGGCCTTTGGGACTTTGAAGGAGGATGTGCCCGCCTACATCTGGTAGCCAGCCTGGCACAGAGCTCTGCAGCGTGGTGTCGGCAGGGAGGGTCCACTTGGGTCCCAGGCGGTGCAGAAGTGGCCCCAACGCCGAAGCTCCCTTCCCGTTTGGAAGCCCCCCCCATGAAACAACTTATTTCTATTCATTTGTTGTAATCTTTCTTCAGATGAGGCCAACAGCCCATTCATCATTTCTGTCACCCGCCCCAACCCCCGGCCCCATACATAATCCAGTGCAACAGGTCTCTGTTTTTCTAAAAAATCTCAGTGCCAGGAACTAAGCTCAAGAAAGAGAAAATCCTTTCCTCCTCCAAGGGGCTGGCCAGGTGCTGACTGGGAGAAACCACCATCTGCGCTGACTTGCCTTTTTTGCCCAGAAATCACACAGAACATTCCCTGGAAAGTTTGTAAAGAGAATCCAGGTGGGAAAAGGAGGCAGGGAGGCTGAAGAGGAGCCCAACACATAAAGCCCCCAGCTGAGGAGAATGGGAGAAAGGGACGTGGATGAATCAATGTCAAGTCCAAGTCAGATAGGGATGAAAAAAGTCCTTCTTAATGTTGTTATCAAGGCCAATTATTCTAGCAACTTTAAACCAAAGAAAACGTATGCTAAAGGCCAAGGCTGCAGCCATCACAGTCCTTCTACCTCCTGAACCAATGAAAAACTAACATCAACTACAGACAAAACACAATGTGCTCCAATGGCTAAGAGAAAGCCTCTTACGGACCCAGTACACTGCTTGTATAATAAAGGTGGGAGTGACTTTGAACCCCTTGACCTCTGGGACTGATTTTCTTTTTTTAATGTGGATATGCCTGGTGGGTAAGAGAGAGCACTGACGATAGAAAAGAGGAGACAAAAGAGCCCTGAACATGACTCAACCACTCACACATCAAATTAGGTTCTACTGTGATCTCTGCCCGGTACAGAAGTTAATGGCATAATACAAAAGGCACGAGATTAACCGTTGAGCGACTTGGTTTCTCCTCCCATGCCTGATGCTACCCATCTGATCCACGACAAGTCCCTTTACAGATGATAGAGGATGCCCAGAGATGTAAAGTGAGGACACTGTGCTACCTTTCAAGTCCTTACAAGATTCTTGGAGTCTCAGTAGTTGACCTAGGTGGTTTTAAGATCTTGTGCAGCTCTGAGATTCTGTGATTTTATTATGCTGATAAGGAAGGACCAATGGTATTTTATAAGAATGTATTTCCGCAGACAGAGCGATTCTCCTTTGTGGTGTCGAATCAACTTGTAATGCATAGTGATCAGTTACGTCTCAAGAGGTTTGATATGAATACATGTTTTTTTATATCGAAGTTTGTCAATGATTCACTTAACACATAAATCAGAGCAATTTAGTCTTCATTTAGTCATGATTTTGCAACTGCCATTTTTCAAAAAACACTGGCACTCAGGGGTACAGAAGGAGACAAATATACACATTGTAGGGACTATATAAATGGTTATAAGCACCACAAAAAACATTTAAAAATGCACAGAACACTGGCTCCCTTTACCTTATCAAGAGATAACATATGAGTATGATTTGAGTAACTTAAGGGATTTCCAAGAGTAAACCTGACAAGTATGGTCTTAAGAAGAAACCTCCCACATAATCACCTATGTCATAATATATTTTAGAAAGATGAATAGATATACTCTTTTTTTTTTAAAGTTTCATTACGGGTGTAAACTTCAGCTATGCTGAATGTGCCTCATTCTGCTTCCTGTAAGTAAAATAAAACCACCTGCATTTGGATTTGGGACTCAGAAGCAAATAATCTGAACATAAAAAAAGGAAGCTTACCACAAATGCTACTGTACTCCTCAATGTGGATTCCCACTGGAAGCAGCTTTTAAGGAACTGTATTGTATTCCACAGTGCCATGGTGAGTCTTTTCACGCGGTCTATGTCTCTTGATAAGATCTGATTTTAAAAAAAATGGAAAACAGGGAACTAGCTTTAAACACTCCAAATATTCTCTTTAGAGCAGACAGCTTGGTCATTTAAATTATAGTCTGTATAGCTGCCAATTAACAAAACAATAAAAAGGAAGAGTCCTAATACTTTTTCTAAAATTCATTTTTAAAATATGATCATCCTGGGAAGAAAAGAAAATCCAATGCACTTTATAGCTCCTTTGAAGGAGAATAGGCTGTTTCAATAATGTTCAGCACAAAACTGAGCAGGTAAAAAAAATACAGCACTCAGGCATGTGATGTGTGTGAATTTGTGTGTGTGTGTGTGTGTGTGTGTGTGTGTGTGTGTGTTTGAGAGGACACAGAGAGACAGAGAGAATGGAATGAGGGTCTATGCTGTTTAGTTTGGAAGGAAATGGGTAGGTTTATAGAAGAAATGTACACGTATTCTAGCTCATCTAGTCCAGACGCAAATGTCTCTTCTATGGGAAAGTAAAGTTCTGGGAAGGGAATCCAGCTTTCCTTTCTCTTTGCTGTGTGGCCTTGGGCCAGTTTCTTAACCTCTTTCTTATTTAATGGGGTTGATATGACTGCTAACCTTGTAGGTTGTGGAGAGAATTAAAGGGCCTAGTACAGTATCTGGCACCTACTAAGAGATTTTTTAAGTATCTGCATCATAAACACAAGTTTCAACTTTATAAAAATCTGGGGACACTTGGGAAGAGGCACTTGGGGAGAATCCTAAGATACCCCGGGGTCTCAGCCCCAAATCCCCTGTTGCTCTCAGAGCCCAAAGCCAGCCCACGCGGAGGTCCTGTCTGGCAAAGGAAATGTCTTTTCTCCCAGTTGTAGGTAGATTCATTTCAATTTGTTTGCAAAGCAGCTAAGCCACCTACCTCAACTCAGGTTTTAACTTTCAAGTACACAGAGCACAGGCAATAATAACAATAATAAAGCCATTTACTCAGATTACACAAAATAAATATTACACTCAACGTCACGGCAGACCGAAACAAAACATTTGGATCTCCCTTCCGAAGAGGTTTAAGGCCTTTCCCGAGTGCGTCCAGAAGTTCACGGGAAACCAAAAGATGATAAGATGCCTTTATATTTAACTTGCTTTATGTAATCCACAGCTGCTCACCCTACAGGAAGTGGTGGAAGTAATACACACTTTAAAAAGGGGACACTTTGTTCTTAGTTACACAACTGAAGAGGGACAATACGTCCAGAGTGAAATCCTGAACTGGGTCTGAATAGGACAGGGAGGGGCTCTGAAAAGAGCTGGAAAGGTCGTGTGAAAAAAAAAAAATGTGAAACTTCCTCTACTCGGCCCTGATCTTCACTTTTTGTTGAACTTATGAAAGAGGAATTAAGGGCAACAGGCAGAGGGAGTGAGAGTTAATTCAATAGGAGGTAAAATGCCGACACAATCCACATGTAGACAAAACCAAAGTGGTAGGAGCAGCTGTGGGCGAACTGGAGGCTGGACGTCTCTCGAGAGATCCGCTGGGTTAATTCCGAGACGGACGCCACGGGCCGAATGCCTCCCTGAAATGTCCAAAGAGGGAGACGGAAATGGCTGTGATTAAAGGAGGGTAGGAAGGGCACGTAAATTCAGGAGAAGGTTTATGGAGGCTTGATGCTCGGAAGTATTGTTTACAAAACCTTTCGGGGATCAACGGAGGGCTGACACCCCTGCATCATCCCATAGATCTGTTCTGAATCGTGCCCTTCTTCCTGAGGCCAACTGGAGTCCTTGTCTAGGGAGAGGGAGGAAGGAGTGGAGAGATGGAGAGAGAAGCGGGGAGAGGGAAGAGGGAGACACGGAGAGAGGAGAACAGAGGGGAGGGGAGACACAACCAAGTCATGACCAATGAGTACTCCGGGTGCTGGGTGCTGAGTGTCCCCACAAGCCAGTTTCCTGCACTGACCTACCTTTTTGGACAGCTTGCGGCTATCTTCAACAAAGCGCTTTTCTCTGGGAGTAAAGGTCCGAATGCTTGCTTTGATCTAGAAAGACATTGGTGTTAAAAAGGGCAGCACTGAGATGGGACTTCACTCTCCTATTTTTCTAATGACTGAGAAGCCCTGGAAACGAATACCTTCTGACCCTAAGGGCTCTGGGGAGGGGGGGAGCAGACACATGGTAGGTGCCCGGAGCTCTTCATGGGTTTCCGGGGTCTCACTTCATAAGCATCACTTTGGTAGGTCAGACTGGAGACTCCAGAGTGTTGTTTCCACGTTGCACATCAAAGAGATATTTTAAACCACTGCAGAGACTGGGCTCATGAAGTCCTCAAACCAAAGTCTCTAAAACGTGAAACTTCCCTTCACAACAAGGTTTTGAATTATGCTTTTGCCAGGAATACCTTGCATGTGAAAATCAGCTTCCGGCTAATAAAAACATATTTTCCATAGAGAATCACATTTCCTCTCAATGACCCAGAAAAATAAGTAAATGAGTCATTTTAGCCCTGCTTTTAGGGAATACACTGAGGGTCAGAGAGATTTCGTGGTTTGTGCAAATCACTATACTGAGGAAAACCTCAAAAAATAAAATTCAAATCCTTCTCCTCTGCATCAGATGGTAATCAGAACAGTACTCAATAGTTTTTAATTTAAGGCTATTTTTCCCCCTAAAACTCCAGTGTTACCTGTGTACACTGTCCACATACAAGTACTTGCCAGAAGAAAACAGGGGATGAAGGGTGATCTGTGTGCAACATTGCATACAGATGACCTCCCTGAAGGGAAAGGGTAAGAACTAGGGAAAAAGAGGAAGTAACAACACACTCCATACTGGAGCCTGTGCCCAGAGTCCTAACATTTCCAGGAATAAAATATAAAACTTCCCTGCCATTGATTTTATACATAATCTCCTACAGAGAGTAAACAATCAGCAGTGTAGCACAGGGGATTACTGAGGAGTCAGAAAGATGTGGGTGTGGATCCTAACTCACTCATTTCTTAGCAAATCAGCTCTCCTGTTTAATTCCATCTGCTCGTCATAAGACAGCATTCATGACAGCTAGGACCAGGCTTATTGTGGGGATGAAGTGAGATAATAACAGAGCTTTGGCACATCGTAGGTGGCAAATAAACGGCAGCCATTCTTCTAACTACTGTAAAAGCACCACAATTCTACATTCATTTACACCACTAACTGGATTAATCTGTGATCTCCCTTCCCTTTCTAGAACCTACTGCTGATACCACGGCAAAGGAATGCTCACGGCTGAGTAAGCCACGTTCCCGCACGCCTAGGAATTTCTGCTCCAGACAGTCGAATCGTATGCCCATCTAGACCCAACTGGGCTAATTCGCAAACCTGGTTATGCCAATTTTACCGGTTACTGTAATTCTATATGTTAATTAATTATTATATAAATTATTGAAATACAGATCAAAAGACTTGAAATCGATGTTGCTCTCGAAAGCCTTGAGAAAGGTCAGTCACCAAAAAGATACTGCTGTTGAGGTGATGAGTCTATAGAAAGATAATCTGGAGGAATTCCACACTCAGACTGTTCTGTGAGTGTCTTTAAAGAATCTCTCTACTTTCAAGACACTGAAATTAGAAATTATAGAGGTTATGGGTGGATTTATGCAAGGAATATGCTGAAGAACTAAAAATAATAAGTCCATGATATTAAAAACAAAAAAAGGTTTTAGGCTCACACCTAATGATTGGCAAGTGAATGTATGTTCACGTATTTTATATTAAACTAAAAGTTTAAGATACATTGAAAACTCCTCCTTTAACTGTAGTTTTCAATTGAGTAACTACTTGTCTTAATAGTGTTAGACAGCAGGACATCTACTATGATAATTAAATAACATGTCAGAGGCTTGAAAACATCTCTGTCCAACAGCCAACTGTTGCCTAGGAAGAAGATTAAAGGTAATAAAGCTAAGAACCTAAATTTCCTCTTAGTTCTTGGTTTTTTGTGTGTGTGCGTGACATTTAGATTTATTGAGAATTACACGCCATCAATTCTACTGGCCCAACAGGATTAAAACCAGACTGTTCAGCACTGATTTTTCTGGCTAAGTTTTAAAATACTGCTTTCTCTGTAGCTGCAAAAATTCTGAAACATTTTACATTGATTTGAATCTTTCCTGGTTGGTCACCTTTCACTTTCCGTAGAGAGAAGCTTGGAGGTATGTCCAGTTAGACTTACCGGATTATATATGAGGTCCATCTCCAAGTAAATAACTCCTTTAAAAGCTTGTTCTAAATCTTTATTCTTCAGCACATAACAGTTTGTTTGTCCATCTCGAATCTGTCATAAACAACAGATGAAACATGAACTTTCTGTGGGGTTTAAACTGAACAAGCTGACAAAGTTGAGAATGCACAATGCATACACAGATGAAGCCAATATTAAGCAAAAATTAAACCATGTAAGCATTAAATCATAAATCAACCTTTAATTCTAGAGTGCTGCTATAACTGGTAAGAAGATACCAGGCTGAAATTGACATAAGAGTGGGAAGTTAGTGGTACAAATTATTACTAAGTCTACAAGGGCCTTTGTTCAAAAATCCCAAATAAACATTTTTATTTGTTAAAAAATGATGAATATCCTACAAAATTTCTGGCAAGTACTACTCGAGATTGCCAAGGTCATGAGAAAAAGGAAAAACTTGGAAACTGTCACAAGTCAGAAGACTAAGATTAGATGACAAAATGCAAAGTGGTACCCTGGTTTGAATCTTGGGACAGCAAAAGGACATTAGTGGAAAAACTGGTGAAATCCAAATAAAGACCAGAGTTTACTTAACAGTAACGCAAAATGTCAGTTTTTTTTTTCCTTTTAGTTTTGATAAATGCATCATGGCAATGTATGATGTTAATGTTAGAGGAAACTAGGCAAGGGTAGATGGGAACTCTGTATCATCTTTGCAACTTTTCTGTAAACCTGGAATTATTCCAAAATAGAAATGTCATAAGATGTTTTACTTACTTATAATAGAGTATTTTACTTTATTAAAATATTATCTTATAAAATACTATTTTATAAAATATTACTTCATAAAAATATTATTTTATACAACTATTATAAAATATTTTAAAGAAATGAAAAAAGGAACCAGTTTTTAAAAAATGACCAGTGTTTCACAGCCATGGTGCAATGCAAATTAAATAAATCAGCATAGCTAAATTTGAGGTCAAAATCAAAAACATTTCAAAAGAACAACATGCTGATAAACTTTCGAAATAAACAAGTTCCTCTGATAGCCTCTCTCAGCCAGTGTGTCACATCAGTTCCATACACCAAGCTACCTGTGGACCCCAGCATGTTAGGCATCTAAGAAAAACATCCCCTGTATCATTTTGGAAATGACTTGGCTCCCATTAAGGTATTTTCTTCTCAGATTTGAGAGCAGCAACGCTTATATTATACACAGTAGTAGTGTATGTATTTTTAAACTTCTGGCTTGTTCGAAGCATATCTGTTAACTCCAACAGGGCAGAGCAAAACTTGAGCTGACCAAAAGCTCCATTTGGGATTGTAATGATCAAAGATTCGAAATAACATCGGAAATTTGAGGGCATGAAATCTGAGCCATATTTTAAATGACTATTGCTGTCACTACAAGCATTCAGCACAAGTGTTCTTATAAACAGTGGGGGAAATGAGCTGAATAAGTCACGGGGGGAAACAGAGCCATTCCACTTTACAAGGGAGAGGTCACCTTCCTTCCCGAAGTCACCCCACCTCTCTCAGATTGAATAGGTTTTAAACAGAAAGATGGGTTTTCCTGGCCAGTGGCTAAGAGGAAGGGGGTGCCCCATAAAGACCTGGCTTCCTTCCTAAACGGTATCCAAACAGGATTCCGAGCTTCCTCTCTTATGCACTGTCTCACTTAATAAATTGTGGGTGTTAAAGTTGAAAGAAATAAATACAAAAACAGCATGACAATTTGCCAAGCTGACTTTAGTCCAATTTAGCTTTGCCTCAACCCACAGTCATTGTACTGTTATCTTAAAATTTCCATGATTTCTTAAGGGTTAGGGAAGGGCGACAGAAGAACAAGAGGTATTAGTATAAAAAGAAATATTTTATAGTAACAGAGGTTCTTTTGGGGGGGGTAGTGGTGGTAAATCATCGTTTCCTCTTTCTCAATGTCCTAGAGTTGTGTCAGCAAAGCACAGAATCCACCTAGGACATTAAAGCCGTTTTTAAAACTAGAGATATAAATAAAGCTACTCATGTTTGACACTAATATATTATTTTAAAGTATATAAACTGCAGGTTTAAATACTGTAAAAAGTTTTAATGTGAAAAAAGATTGAAAACTGACAGAAAAACAAAGTTCCTTTGAATGTCCATAAATACCACAATTCCATCCCGAGGAAGGAAATTAGAGAGGAATTTGGCATGTATCCCTTCTACACTTTTATTGAGAATTTATATTCATAAATATATCCTTGAAACAAGTATTTTAAATGTTTTGTGTAAGTGCCAAACTATACATATTTTGCAATTTCATTTTGTATCTATCAATATGATTTGATAATGTACCTATATTAGTATATAGATCAGCCTCATTTCTTTAAACTACTATGTAAGATTCAAAATCTGAATAAACCACCATTTATGAATCCTCCTATTTAGGAACATTTGGTTGATTCCACTTTTTCAGCCTGTCCTCTATAAAAAATATCTTTTGGGAAAAGATAAACAGTCAGAGATAGAGGAAATACACGACTTTGTATTTGGGATATGCTTGGGATAAGAACAGATCAATGCATTTGAATATTTAGTGTTATAATCAAACACTGAAATAGTAACAAAAGAAACGATTTTTTAAATATTTTCATTTTCCACCGTCTTTATATAACTGAACTTTCAACACATGAATATAGGATAAAAAGTTCTGTAACACCCCAACTTGCCAAACTTCTACGTGACAGTATTGATATAATAAGAAATGAAAAATAAACATATGTTTTTCCAGTCAAGAACTATATTTATTATTTTATACTTAACTCCGAAAATGATTTCTAGCAGTTGATAATGTTAAAGCCTCAATGAAATAGGACAATTAAAACACATCTAACAGAAAACTTAGAGCAGAGAATCTCTATGTACTTTTGTCTTTAGGTATGAGATGGTTACTTCAATGAAGACCCAAGTTTAACTATGAGAGCTCTATCACCCAGGGTAAAAAGGAATGATACCTTTTTCAATTTATGACAAAAGGAAGTCTCAAAGTTCAACTGGAGATTCCTGCTGGGCTGACATCGGGGAGGACGTCATTTCACCCAAATAGAAGGACGAAATAATAGATAATGTCTTTAACTGTAGTGTTACAAGAAAGCTCTTTAAATTGACTTATCTTACACCTTGGCATACTTGCCTCTTCATAAGTGAGGAGCACAGATATCAGGCAATAATTTGGGGAAGGCATCTCTGCAGGACAGTAATATAGATTTAACCTAATTAGGAATAAAACTTCCACAATCAGGGAAATGGGCATGTCCATGTCCCTTTACATTATTTTCAGAAACAGTATGATATATCAGAAAGCTTTTGTCAAGAACATGCTAACCGTGAAATTCTGGTTAAATCAGACAGTGAATGAAAGAGCACAGGAAGTCTGTTTCTGAGTAATGATTCAGGATTTGAGAGCCAGAGGACAAGTTACAGAGAAGGTTGTCTGGTTTAGATTTTAATATGACCTGAAATTATCTTTAAACTATGCAATTTTTCTCCATATAAAAGAATTGCCAATCTGCTTACACCAGCTTTAAGCATGGTAAACACAAAAAACTTTTTTTTAAAAGTTGGGTGATAAAACTAACTTTCGAGTCAGAGTGACACTACATTCATTATATTAGAAAACAAAACTTTTTGAATTGTCATACAACAAAGGTTAGTATGTGGGTCAGAGAAAAATATTTTTCTCAGCTGGAACTCTTTTTAAAGAATTCTCATTATTATGCTTTACTGTAAAGTTCTTTGATGTGACTAGATATCCACTGATTCAACAGCAAAGTTAATCAGAATCAGTACGAAGGAATAAAACCATCAGTTGGTTGAAAGAGAAAAAAATACACATTTAAGATCAAAATCCAAACTGAAGAGTCATAATGATCCTCCCCATCCCCCAGTTTGACCTTCACGTGAATAAATGGAGAACATCTGGGTGTCAACAAGCATTATTCTATCAGAAGCTTTTACTGCGTGCAAAAGGGAAAACGATGTGACATCACAATACAGCAGGTGGTTTCCACTGATGTACATGCAAGGTGACTCCAATAAAATGTGATATGAACAGACATGGGGGCTGGGAAAGAAGAAAGTAAATATCCTTTACTTGGTAGTGATTCTATTCACATCCCCACTTGGAAACAGGCCTGTTTCCCATGGCAGGCGTTGCAAACAACATGAGAGAATGAAAAGCCCACAAGGTCACTGTCTGCCCTGACACAGTCAAACACTGGCCAGCAGAGGCAGCACTGAACGCATTACCCCAGCCCTCCAAGGACACCTCACCTTTCTCTGTGCAAGGCAATCCAACCCACCCAGTGCCTGAATCCAAAACCCAGCACTGAACTTTGGAAAAGGTAGAAAACCTTGCTGTACCCAGCATGTCTTAGCAACTCCTCTCCCTAAAATATAAGCTGTTTTTACAAAGTAATATATACGAATTGTAAGAGTGGTGTACAATTTATAAAAATAGCTTAAAAGAGAAAAAAATGTAATTTTTACAGTATTACATTTTTTAACAAACACAGATCTCTAATTTGTAATGTAACTTTTGTAAGCATTCATCTTATGAAAATAGGATCATAGTGTATTAGATACGGTTTGGGACTCTAGAGGCAGATGAAGTGAGTTTAAATTCTGGCTCTGCCTCAGAGTGGTTGGATAATTTTGGATAAGTTACAAAACTCCTCTCTTCTTCAGTTTCCTAATCTGTAAAGTGTGAATAAAAAAAGGTTACATATCTCAGTGGTTGTGAAATAATCAGCAAAAAGCAGTAAGAACAGTGACAAGTACAGAGAAACTGCTTATTAAATAACATGATTTTTTAAGTCTTATTTTCTGTAATTTTTAATCACTTGTGTCTTAAACCTAAAGAAAAGTATGGGAAACATTCTTCAATGTAATAATCGATTCTTTTCCATGATTCAGAATGGTTCTTCATCTTATGAATACTCTATAATTAGCTTAACTAATCTTCCATTGTAACTCACTAAGACTGTTTCCAATTTTTAACAACTGTAAACACTGTGATGATTTTATATACAGATACCTTTGTGCTTCCATGATGCACTCCTAAAAATAAACTCGTAGAGGTGGAATTACTGAGTCACAGGGTACACCTATTTTTATGGTTTCGGCAAGTATTGCCAATTTGCTCTCCTAAAATGTTGTATTAATTTATCCTCCTAGCCAGGGTGAATAAACCTGTCCCTTTCCTTGCAACTTTGCCAACCATAGGCATTTTTACTTAATATATACCAATTTCATAGGAATAAAATGGCCTCAGGTTGTTTTAACATGTGCTTTTTTATAACTAGTGAAATTGAACATTTTCTGTCATATGTTTATTAACAGTGGGCCATGGTAGGATGGTGAAACCAGACAGACTTCAATTCAATTCCCATTTCTGGCATTTAGCATCTGTGTGACCATGGGTAATTGCTGTATCTCTCTAAGCCCAAGTTGCCTCTCTAAAATAGATATCTAGAATATAAATGCTCAAAGATATGTGTCTATTTAATTTTAATCCAAGGAGCCTTCTAGGAGGCTTGTACCAGGTCACGCCCCCTCCAGCAGCGTCTGAGTCCTTTGACGACACTGAATCATCACAGCTCATGAAAAATCCTGCCTATGTTTGTTAATCTGATTACTTAAACTAAGTTGGGAACTTAAGCTACTAAAACAGAGGTGATGAAGATGACAGCGTACACTTTAAGTGCTTACTGTGTGCTACTGTACTCTTTTTACATTTAACCAAACCATTTTAAGTCCTCACCGCAGACCTCCAATGCAGGGACTGTGAAAATTATCTTCATTTCATGGAGGAGGAAACAGAGACAGAGATGTGAAGTAAGGTGTCGAAAGTCACACAGCCCGTTAGGGGAGAAGACTGGGTGCGAAACCAGGTGGTGTAGCTCCCTCTTCTGCACTCTTAACGACCATGACGGTGGTTGAATATGGCATGAGCCAATCACATGCTCATTAGCTCTTCAGATTTCTGCCTCCTTGATCTAAATTTCCCGCTAGGTTGAATTGTCTTTTCCTTATTGATTAAAAAAATAACTTTTATATTAATGCGGTCATCTATTTGTTTTTATGCTGCAGGTATTTTTTTACCAACCTATCCTTCGTCCTTTAATCTTTGGTGGCAATTTTTGTTTTCACCATGACACCTTAAATCTTTTTCCCTATATCATTCCTGTCTTTCAGTTTGCTTATACAGCGCTTCCCATTATTTTAATATTTATTTATACAGTTTGTTTCATATCTTTGACCTTTAATTCATCTTGAAATAGGTACTGTGCTTGGTGTAACATGCTGACGTATTTTTCCCTGATGGATAAGCAACCAACTTAGCCCAGAATCACTTCTATAGTGATCACTTAGTCTATCCTCTCAGTGACTTCCTGTTTCAAGTTTATTATATATTAAATGATTCTCAGTTATTCAGTCACTTTTCACGTCCTTCAGTATAGTTCTAGAACTTCCTCACATAGTTCTTAAACACTATAATGGTTTTTGTTTCCTGCTGTTATACTCTTTGATTTTCACTGGTTTTCATTTTCTTAATTTTGATGTTGTTTACACATTACTGACCTTTTTTTATACCAATACATTGTCTATTAATTTTCTTTATAGATATTATCATATAGCTACTACTTGCAAATAATGTGTTTCCTTCATTACCATATCATTTGTTTTTCTTACATTTTTGCATTGGCTGGATCTTACATAAAAGGCTTAATTTTAATAGTTAGTTCGTAAGTATATAAGCGCATTAAACTCTTGCAACAATCCCAGCAGTAGAAACTATTGTCTTCATTTAAAAAAGTTTTAGAGGGCTTCTCTGGCAGTCCAGTGGTTAAGACTCTGAGCTTCCACTGCAGGGGGCGTGGGTTCCATCCCTGGTCAGGGAAGTTTTGCATGCCATGAGGTGTGGCCAAAAAAAAAAAAAAAAAAAAAAGAGGAACTAGAATAACCATCTCTAGTGTTTCAGCAACAACTCTGATGTTTGTGATACTTCTGATACATATTGCTCATCATGTTAAGGCAGTGCTCATCATTTACTAATTTATTAGGCTATTTTTTCACCATCAAGAATGGATGTCAAATTTTATCAAGTACACCTTCCACATCTATTGAGATTGTCAAGGTGGTGGTGTTTTTTTTTCTTAACTCAATAATATAAATTACACAATTAGATTTCCTAATGTGTTGAATCTTACGGATATTCCATGAAAGGCATATAATTTTCTTTTTTTATTAAATCTGTGTTTTTTTTAAATATCAGAATTAGTTTAGTCTCAGGGAATGAATTCACACATTTTCCATTTCCTTTTATGTTAATAAACTTCAATAACTTTTGAGAATTGCCTGTACAGTTAAGGTTTCAAAACTCGTGTGCATTAAATGATTCAAAAGTATTATTTTCTTACTTGGAGGAGGGGAGTTTGCAGCGAGAATAAGCTGGAGTTATTTGATAACTATTTCTGATAATTCCATCATTAATGATTTTCACTAAACAGTGCATTTAATACCTGACATTCAAGTTCCTCTAATTATATTTTTAAAGATAATTTTCCTTGATATTTTTATACATTAATTTCTTCAAATGGGGGACTGTATTATATTTTTAGTTAACATGGGGAGTTTTACACCTTTACAATATCTAAGTCCTCCCAAAGTATGTCTCTGTATTTATTCAAGTTTTCTCTCATACTCAGTAAAATTTAGTTGCGTTCTTCATAGCAATCCCTATCTTTCTTGCTGTTCACTCATTCTTAATAGTATATGTTTTCCCTTTTTCATTAGCCTTGTAAATGGTTTGCCTGTATCACTGGTTTTGGGGGCAACTAATACTTGGATTTATCAACTACACTGTTTAAGTATATTCTATGTAATTGCTCTATCGATCTTCATAAACTCCTTTCTAATTTTCTTAGTTTACTTTAGTTCATCTTGTTGAGATGTTCCACTGATTTTTCAACCTTTGTTGTTTAATTATAAAACCATTCAAGGGACCTCCCTGGTGGTCCAGTGCTTAAGACTCTATGCTTCCACTGCACGGGGCACAGGTTTGATTCCTGGTCAGGGAACTAAGATCCTGCATGCCACATAGTGTGGCCAAAAAGGATTTCCTCTGAATAATACTTATGGCCCTTATCCATAGTTTTTATATACAGTATTTCATTGTTAGTATCTAAGAAGTTTATAGATGCCGTTTTGGTTAGCTACCAGGGATTTTTTTTTTCTACCAAGTGTTTTGATATTTGTTTCATTTTTGTTTATTTCTATTTGCATAGTACTGTGATCACAGTACAGGTTCTGCCTTTTTGAAATCTACTGAAGAATTTTGGACCCACAACATAATCAATAATTAAACAAGTTAAGTGGGTATGTGAACAGACTATTTTATGTATTTACGTGTGTGTCTACACATACACATGTCGGACCAAGCTTACGGCTGATTCTCTAAAGTCTAAGAACCACCACTTTAGTTTGTCTAAAATTCACCTGAGAACTTGCTAAAAACGAAAAACAAAAAAGGAGATTCCAGGGTTTCATCACCAGAAATTTAATAGCTGTGGAATCACGTGTAGGGACTTTCGCTGTTAGCATAGACTTCATGGAAGTTGGAATTTCAAAGACTTGGCACTTTGAAATATCACTTCAAAGCTTCATTTGTTTCTTGTTTCTGATTTTTAAAAGCTAGATAGGTAATATACATTATTTTTCTGTGATTCTAATCTTGTCATTTTTCTGGTGTTTCAAATATTATATATTTATGGGAAGTCATCCACATAAAAGTTCATGTCTTTATAACTTTATTGATAATTAAATTATTCTGTAACCCATAAAATCACCTCTTCTCTATGTTTCTGACTTATCTTCTATTTACATTTACGTGTTCCACTCTTGTTCATCCATTTTTGTAACGCCATGTTTGAGGTGTCTCAAAGAAGCCACACTTGGATTTTACTCTGACTCATTATGAGAGGTTTTTCCATTTAACAGAAACGTTTAACCCATTCAATGATTACCATCATACAGAATACACTCAGATGTATACTTGACATCTTCCTGTTACAGGACAGTAGAGGAATCCCACTAGTCATTCTCCTTTCTCCCTTGGCCTGCTGTAACCAAATATCATCCACCTTATACACTACTTATGGTTCACAATAATTCCAGCATGTTTAAGGTACACTTTCCTGGTTTCCAGGGCCAGAAAAATGTACCTTATCTTCCTTTATTTCAATGAACATGTTGGACGAGGATTAGATGAGGAGGAGAATTGAATGTCTGTGTCTAAAAATCACCATTTTGCCCTGTTAAATTTTGCATCTGGTTATACATCTATAAACAGTTATGCAGGGACTTCCCTGGTGGTTCAGTGGTTAAGAATCCGCCTGCCAATGCAGGGGACATGAGGTCAAGCCCTGGTCCAGTAAGATCCCACATGTCATGGAGCAACTAAGCCCGTGTGCCACAGCTACTGAGCCTGCGCTCTAGAGCCTGTGAGCCACAACTATTGAGCCCAAGAGCCACAACTACTGAAGCTCATGCACCTACAGCCTGTGCTCCACAACAAGAGAAGCCACCACAATGAGAAGCCCGCACACCACAATGAAGAGTAGCCCCCACTCGCCACAACTAGAGAAAGCCCACATGCAGCAACAAAGAGCCAATACAGCCAATACATAAAATAAATTAAAATAAATTTATGTAAAGTAAATATATATTTTAATGGCCAAAATTTCAGCATTTACTTAGAAAAATATGATTAAGAGTGTCCAGTACAATGTGCAAAATCAATCATAGGTGAGAGCTGGGCAAATACTTAATTGGAAATGCCAATGAAGATGTGCATGGACATTTATTTGGTACAAGCAATTACAGAAGATTTGCCCCATAAGGCTAATTAAGTGAAGCTGTTATTGGTGCACCTAGCTGCTGTGCACTGGCTTCGCAGAGAACGCTAAGGGCTGCAAGAAGGCCTGTGCTTCTGATACAGATTCACATGTGCACGTTGGCATGGCTTATACAAGAGGACTCAAATTTGTTTCAAAATGCAGGACCTCATCAAATTGAGATGATTTCTCCTTAGATAGTAGGAAATAACAACAAATAGATGCTTTTCCTATTTTACAGAAAGCTCATCTTCAAAGTCTTCCAAAATTGACCCATTAGATAATTCTAGGAGGGTAAACATATGCTTAAATAAGAAGGATGAGAAGAATCCAGCTGGATTTTCATGACAAAATCAGGAGCACTTAATTGAGAAGAGCAATGAAAAATAAACCTTTTGAATTGGATAATTAACTCTAAAGCATTCCTACTATTTTCTAAGGCATATTTACTATGCTATTGATTAGAAGATTTTTGGAAGAATTTGGAAAGGGACAAATATTAAAAGTTTTCAGGACTTCCCTGGTGGTCCAGTGATTAAGACTCTGTGCTTCCACTACAGGGGGCAAGGGTTCGATCTCCAGTGGGTTAAGTTCCACATGCTGCATGATATGGCTAAAAAAATTTTTTTGGAATTTTCTACTGCTTTTAATCATGAGTAAAAAGTTTTGCATATCTATGTCATCATTTAGGCAAGAAAATTTTTTAAAAGTTGAACACAAATGAAATCTATGGAAGGATGGCTCATTGTCCTGGATTCTTTCAATTCTGATGTATATCTGAGCACATGTATATGCTTTGAACAATTCACCACCATTAATAAATGTACTGATTTAATTAAAATTTTTTTTTTTTTAATTTCTTTTTGGCTGCATTGGGTCTTCATTCCTTCGCACGAGCTTTCCCTAGTTGCAGCAATCAGGGGCTATTCTTTGTTACAGTGCGCAGGCTTCTCATTGCGGTGGCTTCTCTTGTTGCAGTGAAGCACAGGTTCTAAGCACGTGGGCTTCAGTAATTGCAGCACATGGGCTCAGTAGTTGTGGCACGAGGGCTCTAGAGCACAGGCTCAGTAGTTGTGGCGCACGGGCTTAGTCCCTCTGTGGCATGTGGGATCTTCCCAGACCAGAGATCAAACTCGTGTTCCCTGCATTGGCAGGCAGATTCTTAACCACTGTGCCACCAGGAAAGTCCCTATATTGATTTTAGAATATGAATTTTAAGGGAGCCAAGAGTCACCCAATATATTCACCCTGATTAAAAGATACAGTGAATTCAGAACAGGCTCTTTATTTAATAGGCTGAAATGCACTTAGTACATTACCATTTTGAGAAAGAGTAAAAGTTGAAGTACTTTCAATACTTTAAATTTAGACATTTTAAAATGTAGTCTGTATTTTCTCTGAAGGTATAAATCAAGTTTTAGTTTATGACTTGATTAAAGAAAATGTGTTCTCACAAAAATTATGCACACTCTAAGAAATACAATTTTTTTTAAATAAGAAATAAGGTATTATCAGATACCTCCCTCTGTTCCATATCCTACAGAGATAACAGTGAAACATCGACGAATCAATTTTTACGATTTTCTCTGATATTAAAAAAGCAGGGAAATAAATCCTTCTCCTAAGAGGCACAGAACACAGAATCAAAGGGTTTCCTCTTTGATGCTTATTTCTGGAGTTGCAACCAATTCCTCCAGGAAGACTCTTCTTCCCCCATAATTTGCTTCACACTGGAGCCAAAACCTTCTTTCTGGTCAGCTGCTCTGGTATATCCATGCCCCAGGCCAAAAGCCTGCAGGTAATCCTCCCTCATAGAATAAGCCCCGACCTCCCTCCACTCCCATGAGCTGCACTCTCCAGCCTCCTCGTTCACCCTGAGTGCTAAGCTAAGCACCAAGCCCGCTCTTCTAGAACGTGGCCTCTCTTTTACCCCGCTGTTTCTCTGCTCATGCTTTCCCCTCTGCTTGGAATGGCCTTCATTCTTCACCTCACCCTACAGTCCCTATCAACACCATATTCCTTCCTGGCCAGCCCAGACTCCCCACTTTCCAATGTCTTCCCAAAGTTAAACTCAGCCCTCCCACCTTGCATGTTCCTGTCCCATTTATACGGCACCTAACATTTCAGGTCGTGTGTGTTCACCTCACATGCATCACCCACGACATGCAAGCCTTTACCTCTGTGTCCCACCTGTGCCCCCACCCCCCACCGCCACTGCACTGAGCTCAGCGGTTGCACAAAACAGATCTTGGTTATTGCTTTTGGCACAATATTTACTTAATAGCTACTCTCTGTCACAGCATAGCATCCTCTTAGGATGGCTCTCATATGAGATTTGCCTAATTCAAATCCAGCCTCCACTACTTACTAGCTACAGGGATCTTTCTTTGCCTCAGTTTCCTCATTTGTAAATGGTTATAATAATAAAGCATGCCTCATTAAGCTGTCACAGAATTAATGATGTACCATATGGTAAGTGCACAGCATAGGGCTTGCTAGGTAAGCACTGCTCAATAGACAGTAATTAAAGAAAAAACCTAGATCTCAATAAATACAGTTTAAAACATACCCTCTAAATCATAAGTTAGAGTTATTTTAAATAATTATAAAGGTAGACAATAAAAATTATAAATATAAATTTAAAAAAATCAAATGATCAATGAAATAATAAACAAAATTTGCCTGTTACTAGATAGTGAGGGTCATGGCCTTTTTTTTCTATCACATTTACATCTACACTTTAGGTAGGGAATCAAGTCATTTGGAGAAGGTATGTTGCAGGTATATCGGGAAGAGCCCACATAGATCCTGTGTAAACTCTGATCAACTTTCCTAATCTACTGGTCAAAGCATCGGAAATAAATCTGAACTGTAACAGCCACGCTGAACAACAGCTGCTGAAATGTCATATTCAGCTCAACATCCCTGGGCCCCAAACTCCCTAAGGGGATAAGTGGCTCACGCCACCCTGCCTTTATGCAGTGGAGCCCTTTCAGATCTGGACTTATTTCTCCACATACTACATTTATATTAGAAACAAGCAGCGTAAATCAAATCAACACTCCCGGGCTGGAAACCTCCCTGTGGTTTCCCGTCACCACTAAGAAAGAGCCAAAGTCCTTCTAACTTTGAGGCTGTCAGGGTCTTACAGGGTCCTCTCCCACACCACCCTATCCCCTAACCCTTCTTATCTCACATCTGCTACTTTCTACTCACTCCATTCCATCCACACTGTCCGCTCTGCTATTTTTGGAACGTGACAGTCAAGGCCTGGCCTTGGAGCCTTTGAACTGGAAGATTTCCTGCCTGGAAGAGTTCCCCCAGATCTCCCCTGGCTTTCTCCCTTACCTACTTAAGTTCTCACTCAAATGTTCCCTTTCCAGTGAGGTCCTCCCTGTCCAAATCATGGAAAATTGCATCCCTTCCCTACACACATCCTCTTGGAGGCCCCTCCCCCTGCTTCTTTTTCTACATAGCACTTTTCACCATCTAACAGTGGTCCCCAACCTTTCTGGCACCAGGGACTGGTTCATGGAAAACAATTTTTCCAGGGATGCGGGGGGTGGGGAGGAGGTGTCAGGCGGTAAATGCAAGCGACGGGGAGCTTCACTTGCTCTCCAACCGCTCACCTCCTGCTGTGCAGCCAGGTTCCTAACAGGCCTCGGACTGATATGGTCCACAGCCCAGGGGTTGGGGACCCCTGATCTAACCTACTGTGTGTTGCCTTTTTTTTTTTTTTTGGTTTGTATGTTGCCTCTTGCAACCAAAGTTTAAGTTCTAGGAGTGGAGATAGCTTCACTGCAGTCACTGTTAGAATATTACCACCTAAAACAATTCTTGGCACACACTGAACACTTCATAAATATATATCAAATGAATGATGCTTAGATTGCGGGGCAGCTTACTGGCAACCTGAAAAACGTTAAGGGGGTTAGGGGGCTTGCTTGCACTGAAGCAAAGCCTTTCACAAATCACTCTATATTGTATTTGGAAGCATATAATTTGAAAACTCTATTAATTTAGGTCAGTGCTTCTCCACTCCACTGGGAGTGATGGTGCCTCCTTCAACTCATTGGACAATGTCTGCATACATCTTTGGTTGTCACAATAGTGATGGGTGGCCGGGTACTACTGGCATCTAGTGGGCAGAGGTCAGGGACACTGCTAAACTTCCTACAATGCACAGGACAGTCCCCACGGCAGAGAATAATGCGTTCAACAGTATCAGGAGTGCCTGGCTTGAGAAACCCTAAGCCTGATTTAGCCAGACGTAATTTCTCAGCTCTAACCCCAAAGCATATAGCGACCGTACATTATGAGGGAGGGAGGAAGGAAAGTCGGTCAACTTGTCGGTGTCCTAGAAAGACCAAATACACCAAACATTTACATGCGGAACAGAGGCAGGTTAATAAACAAAGCAGTGTTCACCCAGCAAGGAATCAAATATGCTACTAAGGATTTATCTATAAGAACTAAAAACAAGAGGAAAAATGTCCCCCCCAAAAATGTTAGAGAAAAAGGACACTAAATTCTATAGGCGAGTCTTGGTTTCTTATCCCTTCAGACCTCTTTAAAAATGTGCCCCATATTCTTATTACACGTTTTTTTTTTCAGGAATAACTGACAGAGTTGTAAAAAAAAAAAAAAAAAAAAAAAAAAAAAGGCGGGAAATCCCAAATCACCATCTCCTCTCTGAGAGCCGGCATGGCCCACTGCTGCTGACTCACAACATTTGCCAGCAGCCGGCTCTGCAAGGGAGCAGCTGCTCCACCGCTCTCTTCAAGTGACATCAGGGATACGAGAACTTGGGGAGAAATTAACCAAGCAATCAAAAAGAGGAGAGATATTGAGAGGTGCTGCGTTTCCCACTCCGTAAACATCATGTGAGCTAGTCTAATCTCACGGATAAATTACACACTGCTCCAGCCACGAAAATGCACTAAGAGCTTCGGGGAAATAAGTCTTTGGGAAGAAATAAATAAAGCCTTCTTGACTGATACAGGCCGTAACAACTCCACCACACATTGTACGAATGATTGGATGAAGAGCTGAAATTCTCTCCTGTAGAAGAGTACATTTAGTATAAACATAAATGTCCAATTAATAGCTGAATTCAGACCCCAGCTTTCCACCTTTGCCCATGTAAAGACATTACTTGGTGCTTTCTCCTCTGAATTTTATAGGGTATTTTTTTTTTTCATTCAGCTCTTAGCTCACTCTGATACATTACCTTTTAATGGGACTACCAAAACAGCCCTCTTTTTCCAAGAGAGGCTCTCTATTTGGAGACTGAAAACAAACAGGACTACTAAAAAGGCAAACAGAACTTTTGAGAAAATGGTCTTTAGTAGAATTGAGAACATGGTGCAGTTACCAGTAAGTAATCTTCGGAGAAATGAGCAGTAAGGCGGTAATGGCTGTTTTTCATTCACCAATGGAAAATCAGTCGCAGATACGTATTCCCTGAAACCAAAGAGAAACTCCCACCTTAAGATGGAAAGGCTGAGTGTGGACTGAAAGACTGGCCAAAATGTTTTGGTTGGTTAAATCAATATGCAGTTGACACACAGAGAAAGTTATGTGACTTTACCTCTGAAACTACTGAAAATACTGGAGAAGCATAAGGAGTAAAACAGTTATTTCCTGCTATGGCTGGGAGGATGTTTTCCCCCCAGATTGACAAAGATAAAGCAACTCTGGACCACAGAAACTCATCAACTGTAAAATGACTCACACGTTGTGTATTAACGAAGGTAACTTACAGACAGCAAGGGAATGGCAACTTTTCCAAGAAAATCAGGAGGTTTATCTCCATCTTCATCAAAGACTGTCACTTCCAAAACATCGTGGATATCTTTAATGGGACTGAAACAAGAAACACACCAAGTATTAGATACAAAAACACACAAGTGAAGTCTGTTCCATAAAGATCTGAAAACATGGTTTCACTAATTAAATCTGTGTGTCCTCAGAGTATAAAACTACCATTTAATTAAATTCCAAAAATTAAATCAAACTGACTGTATTCCCAAACCTTCCATCAGAAGATTCAGACATCCATACGGAAAAAGAAAGTCAACTTTTTTACTCTGACATTTTCCATGTATGTGTGTACTCAAGGGTAAGACTGTTAAAGAAACAGGATAAAGAAAGAACAGGGGACAGAATGAAGGAGGACAGTGATCTCAAAGTAGCTTCCAAACAGAAGAGCAAACATAAGATTTTCTTTACTTTAAACTAATGAAAGAATTCCCTTAAAAATAAGGTGGTCAAAATCACTATTTGCCGAGATCCCTAGAAAGCATCCTATTGTTGAAACACAAAGTACTAAAAGTCTCATGCATATTTACATATTTATAAACATTTTTTTATATTAACCAGAAGCCAAACATTGGCTACAATGAAACGCGAAGCCTTGGTCACTGGCAAGGTGTTGATCAAACAAGAGACTCTTGCATAAAGCAATCTGCAAACCTGCTTAGCACAGTTCATCTTCTTCTCATAGACTCTTGGGAACTTTCTGCTTGGAAACCACCAACTCCATTCAAAATGAACTATATTCTTTCAGTTATAAGCACAGAGAGAGCTTTTCTTCAGCGTTGTGAGGCCAGTGTACCCACCAGTTCACCCAAATTCAACAAGGTGCCTCTCCTTGATGTCCATGTCCCTTTGAATCTAACACAAACTAGGAACACACCAGCTTCCTAAATGCCTGAGTCTGAAGAGTGGGCACCACTATGGAGCAGGTCATTCAGATAAGCTGGAATACAAGGGGCCTTCAGATAGTAAAGTCATGTTGCACCATATAAGCTCCTTGAATTTAAGGCAGGTCCACATTTGTAATTCCCTTTAACCCAGGAATGAATTAGTCTGGATATATGGAAGCTTCTTCTACTCACAGATTAATTTAGTCGCTGAAAGACCTACTTTACAAATGCCTCCTATAACACTCCCTTGCAGTTCCAAACGGTCTCTTCTATTATTAACACTACACTCTATAAAATGAAAGCATAAAAGTGTTTTAGAAGAAGAAAAATAGTAAAGTTCATTCTTTGCCCATAAAAATGGACAGAAAGTTCCACTCAAGAGCCCCAGACTGCCCCAAACATATCAGGGATAAGTGGTCTCTGAGTTAAAGCTGCTCTTTGAGATTCCAGGGGCTAAAGTACTTACAATGTAAAAACTTTGTTCCACTCAGGGTTGAGGTTTTTGTAAATGGTATGTGTCTGAAGTCGGTCATTTCCTAACTCCAACAAGCAAAAGGGATCACTCTTCCCTGAAAAGAGAACACAGACGTGGGTCAGAGACAAAGAAATCTCCTTGGTCAGAGGTAAATGAACCTCAAAAGTGACAGAGGCAAAGTGAACAAAAGTCATGCACTTTTATCCAATTATTATTATTATTATTTTAACTTTTATATTGGAGTATAGTTGATTCACAGTGTTGTATCAGTTTCAGGTGTACAGCAAAGTGATTCAGTTATACATATACATATACCTATTCTTTTTTCAGATTCTTTTCCCATATAGGGGAGTAGAGTTCCCTATGGTATACAGTAAGTCCTTGTTGATTATGTATTTTATATACAGTAGTGTGTATATGTTAATCCGAAACCCCTAATTTATCCCTCTTCTCAACCTTTCTCCTTTGGTAACCATAGTTTGTTTTCTAAGCCTGTGAGTCTGTTTCTGTTTTGTAAATAAGTTCATCTGCATCATTTTTTTTAGATTCCACATATTATAACAATAAAATTGCACTTGCTGATAGAGAACAGACTTGTGGTCGCCAAGGGGGAGGGGAGGTGAGGGAGGTATAGATTGGGAGTTTGGGATTAGCAGATGCAAACTACCATATATAGAATGGATAAACAACAAGGTCCTAGCGTATAACACGGGGAGCTATATTCAATATTCTGTGATAAACCATGATGGAAAAGAATATGAAAAAGTATATATATGTATAACCATCACTTTGCTGTACAGCAGACATTAACACAGCACTGTAAATCAACTGCACTTCAATAAAAAAAAAAACTGCACTTAATGAAAAATTGAACCTGAGTCTCTCTTTTTAGCAAGCCCTGTAAGCCTTGTGCGGGAATTCGGGAGGTGCACAGACCCACAGGTGTCAGCACACTTCTTACACAGCCCAGATGCAGCCTTGAGAGCAACGGCAACACAGGTTCCACAAGAGCAGGTGTCAATCTGGCATGTGAGAGAGTCCAAGTTTGTGTGTTGTTTTAAAACAGAAGCACATCTCTGTTTCCTTCCTAAATTCGCTTTGAGTGGATACAATTACTCGTCTACAACTGGAAGTCTATGATAACTTACATGCTTCTACAAGGTGATGACAGAAATGAGAAAAAGTGTAACCATGGCAATTTAGGAGTTAAAATTCTGTTCTGGAGTGAGTGGCCACACACGCATATGGTCTTATATATTTAGCAAATGATGAGAATACACATGGGACATTTCTGGTGCTCAGAGACATGCAGAAGTCTAATTTCATAAGGTAAGTTCAAAGTTTTTATCTTAAAAAATAATGACGCCTAACCTTTACTTCTCCCATCTCACTTCTTCTTTTCCCACCCTACCTCACAAAGCTTCGTAAAGAAAAAGAAAAAAGAAAAAAAAGATTAGAAAATCCAGAATCCAAAGGGGAATCCAGAGAGTTACCAAGTAAGAAGTCTCTCCCCTTTTGTTGGGCTTGGCAGAGGGATTTAGAGTTGAAACTGTCAAGATCTCTAACATTTGTAGGGCATGCACACGTGGCTTGACTCTGCACTTTACAAAGCAGTGTGTGCTAAATTAATTGAGGGCATAAGGACAGATGTGCCTCCAACAAATGGCCGAGGAGTCCCAGACCAGGGCCGAACACAGACAGTGCTCAGGCCACTTGACCTACTGGCCTACCACTCAGGTCACTGAACCTACATCTAATTCACTTAATAACCAGGAGCTCTGAGGTGCTGCATGTCATTAGAGAGACACGTGCGCAGGAGCTGGCATGAAGATGGTATTTCAAAAAAGGAAGAAAAGAGGAGTAGCTGCATGGCTAAGAGTCAGTATTTAACAGGAGATTCCATTCAACTGTCTAGTAGCCTGGGCACTTAGATGCCTGGCCAAAGCTTTTAAGTCAGGGCTACGATCTCAGTGGCCAGCAGACAGTGATCGAGCCACGGACACAGATGAATGCACTGGGGTTGTCAATTACAAACAATGGAAATGATCCCTGTCTAAATTTAGCACGAAAGGAATTTATTAAGATAATAGCAAACAGCTCTCAGGATCAGCACAGAGACTGGGAAATCAGGCTTGAAAAATCACTAGAAACCAAAGAATGCTGAGGGATGCTCCGGCACAGAATCTCGGTCAATCTCTCACCCCAGGAAAAGTCTGGTGTGGCCTCTGCTTCCCAGGAAAACTGGCCCAGCCACTTCCAACCCTGGCTCCTAAATTAGATGTTTCTAATATGAATTCTCCACTCCTGCTTCTTTGCCTCATTTGATGTAGATGTAAAGAGATTGCCCCTCCCTAGCAAGTCCCCATGCCCTGACTTCCAGGGCTCAGAAAGGGAGTACATATTGGCTTTCCAGCCAATGAAAGTGGGCTCTGAGCCCTTCTCCAAAACATATGATGAGAAGCGCCCCAAAAACCTAGAAGGGGTTTCAGATGTTGGACAGCCCAATTCACACACACACACACACACACACACACACAAATCCAACTGCATCTCTAAAACGTCTTCCTTTTCTTAAGACAGTTTTTTAAGACAGCCATAAAGAAAGTGAAATAACGCCATTTGCAGCAACACGGATGGACCTAGAGATTATCATATTAAGTGAAGTAAGTCAGACAGAAACAAATATCAGAGGTATCACTTATTTGTGTATTCTTAAAAAAATGACACATTTCATAATTTTCTTCTTTCTAGTTGTGGCCTTTTCTTTTTTGCCTAGAGAAGTTCCTTTAGCATTTGTTGTAAAGCTGGTTAAGAAAAAAAATGATACAAATGAACTTACTTGCAAAACAAATAGACTTATGGACTTAGAAAACAAACTTATGGTTACCAAATGGAATAGAAGTGGGGAGATAAATCAGGAGTTTGGGATTAACAGATACATACTACTATATATAAAATAGATAAGCAACAAGGACACACTGTATAGCACAGAAGCTATACTCAATATCTTATAATAACCTATGATGGAAAAGAATCTGAAAGAGAATATATATAATTGAATCACTGTGCTGTGCACGAAACTAACACAACATTGTAAATAACTATACTTCAACGTAAAAAAAAAAAAAAAAAAAAAAAGACCTGTGTTTCACCGGGCACGGGGTAGGGGTTGCGGGGGGGGGGGGCACCTGACAGTATAGAAGGTCATGATGTCTCTTGAATAACTGTGAACGTGAAAGAAGACACATTCTCTTGGCTTCATACTCAGGTAGACGATGCTCAGCTTCTCAACCCAAGCTGAAACAGGTACTTAACCGTTTGTCACACTGTTAGGAGGTGTCAGGGCTGCTTCCCCAGAGACCCTGACATGACATCCCATCAGCACTGGCTCGGGGGAAACCATCTGACACTTGTAAGGAAAGCCCTGGGGCTCCTCCACGGAGGGGCGGGGAGGGGCCAGGCCTGTGCCTGCACAGGTGGGCCGAGCCCTGCCCACCCCCCTCTCTCGAGCACACTCTTCGCTGTCCCAGCTAACGAGGAACAGCCTTCCCTCCAGAAACTGGGAACTTCAGTTGTGTGTCTCCAAGGAACACACTGCGCCGACTCTCTGAAGATAATTCCATCAAAGCTCATTAACATGCTGCCATTTATTAATATTACAGTATAAACAGGCAGAGAGGAGGAAGCAGCAGCGAAGACATTAACACATTTGTAGAGTCACATATGTACACTTTAGGATTGATTTCTTGCCCTTCAAAGATTCCAGATAGATGGGGACTTTCAAAAAATTTAAATAATGAGTATTTTTATTTGATCATGATAAAATGATCTCCCCTCACAAGTGAAATATCCAAATGTTTCCCAAGGGTACCAAGCAAACAGTACCAGACAAACTGACGTGCATGCACTTGGGTCCGTGCTTTTGCTCTTTGCTCCACCTGTTTGAACAGGGAACACATCTAGATGACCTCTTCTACACCACTGGTGATGCAGATTCACAGTGGTGTTTTAGCTGCCTTGCTCTCAACAGCCTTTGCTATCTTTCAACAGCATGTTAAAATTCATTTGTATTCCTTGAACGGCAAGTGGAGGTTTCCTGTTAAAATAATTTTACCTTTATATCAGTTACAGAAGTTGAAGGACAAGCAATAAAAGTATTTTAGAGGTCATATTATTTGTCTGACAAATATGTATTAAGCACCCATTCTGCTCTTGGCACTGAATCAGGCCTTGATGTACACAGACCACCAAGTCATTCCTTTCAAGGAACTCTTATCATAATCAGCTTTTTCAGCAAATGTCACCTTTTCAATGAAAACTTCCCTCACACCCCCTGCCAGCAGACTGAGCAGTTCCCCTCTGTGATCTCTGACCGTATATTTTTCCTTACCCCTTTTCTACTGCACATCAGTACCTCTCTGTTCTATATTCAGCCCTGTATTTCACTGAAGGGGCCGAATGCAGGCACAACCAAGGTATGTGTGCCCCTCCCATGCCCTGTGAAGAGTGTTCTGGCCCAGGCAGAGAGGGCAGCCAGGGGACTTCAGGCTCCCGGTGATGGCTGGTGGCGGGAGGGGGCCACACTCCTCCCACTCTGCGCAAGAAGCCAGGCTTCATGCAGATTCCCCTTTAATCCTCACGTCCACTCTACGCGGTAAGGGATGTCTGTCCCATGTTGCAGATGAGGAAACGAAGTTCAGAGACATTTAATTTGCTTTGCTGAAGTCCAGAAAGATTTCACAGTGGAGGTGAATTCTACGCAAGGTTTAGGAGGGGGCTGATGTGACTAAAAGAAATGGGTAGGTCCTTGATGAGGAGATAAGGACAGATCAGAGCCCTACATTCATTAAGTAGATAGACAGATTGATAGAGAGATAGGAAGAAAGAAAATAGGTAGGTAGGTAGGTAGGTAGATGATAGATAACGGTAGATGATGATGAAGACAGACAGACATCTACATATATAAATATATACACACACACACAAATACACGCACACAAATATATACACACGCACAAAAATATACACACGCACACACAAAAATATATATATGTGCACACACACAAATATACACATACATACAGCTAAACAGTGGTGATCGGGAAACAGAAGATATGGGTGGATAAAGGAAGAGATTGGCTAGAAGCCTGAAAGGCCATGACCACTGCTTTTTTTGAAAAATTTCATTTCTTTTTACTTATCCGGCAGACAGGAGCCCCCACAGACTGTCAACACAAGGGGCAGGACTAGGAGAAAGAATTCCTAGAGGAAGAAAATTCCTGAAGCTAACTGTGGAGCGCCACAGCTCAGGCTAGGGGTGGACGTGGGGTGGAGACGACAGCCACGCCAGACCTCATTTCCAAAACCTCCGCCTTCAATTCTCGTCCCCAGCCCTCTGCTGATAAACCTTAGCATCGAATACTGGAGACAATTCTAGTGTTCATCCCGAAAAATCTGTGTTCTCTCACAACTTATCCCACACCCTCCATCCTGATCTATCTCCTATTCCCTTTTATCAATTTTGTGCGTCTGTGTCCCACCCCCGACCAGCACATAGAGGTGCAGGGCCCAGTTGTGCTCCCTAACTCTGCCTGTGCAATGGCTTCTCCCTGCAATGCTCTCCCAAGCCCCACTCATCTCAAAAAAAAAAAAAAAAAAAAAAAACAGAGACCAACTAACCTCCAAGGCCTAGTTCAAGACGTGTCATCTACATGGAACTTCCTCTGCCACCTTAAACTCCAGGGAGCTCCCCCTCAACCTCCAATGATCATTAGTTTGGGTATCATAATGCCACACTGTATGGTCTGCCTGTTCCTCCCTTCAAGAAATAATTTATGGTTTCCTAAAATGTGCAAAGTACTGTGCTGTGCTCTGAGAGGGATTGTTAGAGGAAGAGAAAACACTGATCTCTATTCCTTCTGGACCTCACTTTCAAGTATCTCCTGCCTTCCCGAGTGGGTTGCAAGTGTCTCTAATCCAAACAATGGCCTCGGTGGCGTCCTGCAGATAGGGACATCCAGAGCTGGGGACAGACAGGTCTCTCTTTGGGCTGTGAGATCCCCAAAGGAAGAGGACAATTTTGCTGAAATGCTGTTTAACTAAATTTCTGATGTTGTAATATTCTAGCACAAACAGAACAAACAACAACTGGTGACATGAGAATTTTCCCTTCTTCTAATCCATTCCCCTGTCACCACTGAAGCTCCATAAAACACCATTATCCACTAAATTTGCCTAACATCTCCCTGTTTTCACTCTTGCACCCCAAATCCTTGATCTTTGCAGCCACCAGCATAAACTTGTCCTTTAAGTTCATATCGGACCTTATCAGTCCCCTACATAAAAAGGTCACTAATTTCTTCACCTGGACCCCATGTTCCTATACAATCCAGGCCTACCTAATACACTGGCCTCCTCGCCCTGAGGGTCCCCTTGCCCTGTTCTCCAGTCTCACCTGCTGTCTTGCATGTCTTGGAAAAGCCCTGCAGGCTTTGGAACACGCTGTTCCCACACTTGAAAATGCTTTTCCTTCATCTCTACTGTGCTAACTCCTTCTCATCCCTGACACGTCAACATCACTTCCTGCAGGAACACCAGTCAAGTGTCCCTTTAATGAACCTTGACACCTGTTCTTGACCTTGACAGTGTCACTGTCATTAGATGCCACTGGGTTAGTAGTCACTCTAAGTGAAGGGAGGGACCAATTCCTCTCGCCCACCGTGTCACCAGAGCCCACCACCGGCTCACACACAGAGGAGGTTTACTGGCTGAATAAATTAAGATCTTACTACAAACCCAACCAACCGGTAAGATCGGTTGTTAATTCACAGAACAAGACAAATGAACTGAATTCATTCACTTGCGAGGTGCGGGTAAGTTACAACCTGCTTAATCTTCGGCAGACTCCCAAACTTCACATCGACTAGAGTCCATGTTCCTTGGCAGACTGTTAAAGCAGATGGCCTTCCAAGGCAGATTTTTATCATCTTTGATGTGTCTTTAAAAAGTTGGTCTTGATTCTGGCCCAGTTAGCCATGAGGTTCTCATGAAAATCAAGAGGATTAAATCACTACTACTGAGCTTCCTCGAAATGGCAATTACAGTTAGCCCTTTAAAAATGGGGCATCTTGCAGAGGGGAGGTATTGCTATGAATACAGCTTCAAACAGCAGACAAAGAAAACAAACTTGGAAATGGACATGTGATCTAAAATGCCCAGGGGACAAGAACTATAGGACAGTTTCTCTTCTGATGCAAGCAGTCTATGCTTCAAAAAAACCCCAACACAACAGGAAACACAGCCAGTGTTACAATTTACAGAAACTACTCAAAGGTCAGTATTATAATATATGGCTGGAATATTTCTACTCTATAATACGGTATGTAACTGCAGTATTTTGGTCAACAGTTTCTCAAAACAGCACTTTTATGTATAACAAAAAATTGATGAGCCTGCAAAAGTATTTTATATTGTTAAAAGTATTATCTGCACTAGCAAGATGTGAATGCAAGCACTAAACTGGTTTAAGTATGAGAATTTTCCTACCATGAAGCGTATTTTTTCTTCGCTTTTATCAGGCAATGGAAACAGAAACAAAAAGAAAAAATGTCATAGAGTGATAACTACAGACTTCTGAAAGTGACTGAAAAGCTAAAAGTGATCAGTAATGCTGATATCTCCAACCTCATTTAAAATTAGAGAAATTGTGAACAAAATATCAAGAAGACAATAACCTGTGCAATTCCCCAGGTCAACTATACTCTAGAAAAATAAATTCAATAAAGAATGGGAATAGCATTTATTGAGCATGTAATATGTGTCAAGTATGCTCATTTAAGTTTTAATTCAACCCTCAAAATACCCACGAGAGGCTGGAGGCTTAAGCGGACCCAAGGCTAGTAGAACCAAGATTCACACATCTGTTTCTGCATATCTTCTATACCACAATACATGGGGATTAAAATGAAGGGCAGCTACTGTAAAAATAAAGGGACTAATTTTCATCCTCCATAAATAAATTATTGAGCTGCACATTAATTTACCCAAAGCATGAGCTGCAGTCTCTGGGAAAGGGATCATGTACTTAATGAATGGAGAATTTTACCATTCATGTGAGAGCAACCCTGTGTGTGGAACAGAGAGAGAGCTCCTCCTGATGGCATTGCCAAGGAACCACTCAACTGAAAATGCCACCCAATTTTGAGCTAGGTCCTCATCCACATCCGTGATACACACCGCCCCCTAGGGGAGGAAGAGGAACGTGGCCACAAGTTCCCTACAGGTAGGTGTGTCTGATCGGCAGTAGGTACTCAATGAACATTTCTTGAAGATCACTAGATCTACTACCAAGGTGACTTTTTTTTTTTTTTTTTGCGCACGGGGCTTAGTTGCTCAGCAGCATGTGGGATCTTCCCGGAGCAGGGACTGAACCCATGTCCTCTGCATTGGCAGGCAGATTCTTAACCACTGCGCCACCTAGGAAGCCCAAGGTGACTTTTCTTAAGACAAACTAAAAAAGCAGCTGGGAAACTATACTGGGCTCCCTGAAAAGAAGTATGGAGTTCTTGAATTAAATGTATCTTTCTTCTCCTGGATGAGGCAGCGTTATGGCCCCTGACATGCTTACTTATCAAATAAGACTACTTCACTATAACCCATACTTTTTGTTTGAAAACATAGTCTTCTCCGTTCCCCTGATAAAGCTTGTCTAATTTCAAGCTTCTGTTAACGTGGCAGTGGTCTTATTAACACTGGAAACAGAGAAAGGGTCCAAGTGACAACCTTAAAGCCAGGAAGTCAAAAAAAATCCCGATATATTTGGAAAACTTTTGCATTTTATGGGTGAGTTTTGTAAGGGCAAAAAGTAACAAAAAATCACAGTGATAAAAAGATCCCTGGAGAACAAGTAACTCCAAAGTGTGAGGAAAGATGGTATTTCCAGTTTTGTCCCTTCGTTGCCTCCTGATAATTCCCCAGCTTCTCATCAGGACACACAGCGTGTTATAATGACAGGAATGTGAAAAATTAAGATAGGACTGTGCTACAAAAAGAAGGGCTACTGAGACCCACATTCTCTTATGCTCTGCTGTCAGATTACTTACTCTCCCCCTACACCGAGGTGGGCTTGCAGTGATGCCCTGCTTGCTCTTCTGCCACTGCCAGCATGACGAGGGAAAGAAAACACTCAAGCTTCTATCGCCCCTATTTTATGTTAGAATACTTAATGGCTAGGGTCATCTTGGTACTGGTAACAGGATGGAGGAATAAAACAGAGGGAGACTGAAGAATAACCCATCGTGCCAGTGGAAGATTCCCTAGGGAGAAGGGTGCTAATATATGAGAACTCTTTCAGGACAAAATTAATACAGAGAAAACTTAATTAGTATGGAAGATGTGTGAAACCCACATTTTGATTCTAAGAATACAAGAGAAGAGTCAAAGTGTTGAATTTTGGCAGGTGCATTATGCAAAGATAGTTTCAATACTGATATGCGGAAGTAGCCCCTCCACGTGGTACAATTTTGGAAGCTTCCCCACAATATTCCATCAATTATAACAAGGCTATCCAGAACAATTCTCCATGTACGCGCTGAACACAGTAAATACTGTCCTTCTCTTCACTGGTTGCTCTCCCAATAGGTGAGATAAGCATTGTCACTTGTACCGAAAGACAATTCTCATCGGGAAATATTTCAGTTTCCTATTTTTCTATTTACCTATTATCTACTTGATTATCTTTTTACAGTCTATGAAACAAACTCCACATTGCTTTTGTTTGTTTTTTATTGCTTTCTTCTCAAAACAGGTGAGTTCTAAGACTAGCGGCAGCTGAGTGAAGTATGTTGGTTTCATTAAACATTACAAACAGCTACGCTCACCTTGAGTTTCAAAGTACAATTCATCATCTGTTTTGTGAATCAAGGCTACGGCCTTGTTTACTACAGAAGTACTGACATCAGACTGGATAAACTATTACTTAAAATGTTTAGTTTACATTGGGCACAAGGTGTTCGTAAGACAAATGCTTTAATAAAAATATCTGACAGGCTCTTCCATTAGAATAACTGCATATGGCTAGCCATATCTCATATTGGCTGTAGAGAACATTACAGTATCTTTCACCAATTTTAGCGGGATGGGCTGCAAGAGAGGTTAGATTACCTCCCATTCTTTAAAACAAAAAGTCTTCTCACTTATAGACAAACAAATGCCACACACACGCACACAAATGCCAAGTTATATATAAATTTAAATTTATTAATACTAAGTAGGTTCAACCACACAATAAAACGGCATATTAAGAAAAGAATGAGTTAGTTTGAAAAAATAAATTATCTTTTCTATATATTAGAACACTGAAGCCTTTATTTTTTATAAATAACTTAATATTAGTAACATATATAGATTTAGGTTATTAATATCCTATAACATTTAGAAAGCTACATTTTTTCTTTATATAAAAAAGTTACATTTTTAATAGCAAAGAAATTCAACTTAGTGCACATATATATATATATATATAGTGTGTGTGTATATAAATATATGATATATATATTATTCCAGTGTTCTAAAACACTAGCAAAGTAATGATTCAGTTTCTCCAAAGTGTATTTTTATGGCCACATAATCATAGCATCAATAAACACTCATGAGGAATATCTTCCTAACTTTGATCAGAGTAGCATGAGTGACTGATATTTTCTTTTTCTAATTGTTACTTGCAAAGATACAGATAACTTTAAAATTGGCAAACCACTGATGGCAGGTCTGTCAAGTACATTCATTTCTCCTCTAGGACATGAGGTCCCTGTACTCTGCAAACTGTAACCTTCACCTCCATACGGACCACTGCCAAGATCCGCCCCCATGCACTTCTGTTTTATCAGAGTCCTTGAGTCCAACATGAAGCATCAGTTATTACGGTTATTTGGTATTGTTTTTAATAAACAATTACAACAACAACAACAACAAAAACAAAACTATCATGAAAAAAAGTAGGAAGGTTGGAAAGTTCCCTTTGCTCTGTCTAAAATGACCATTGTTCTTTGAGAATGCCCTTGTTTATGCATAGTGAATGCAGTTCTTTTTTATTTTCAGGGATGAACACTTTGTTCCCTGTGCAACCACAATGAAACATTCATCCATAAGGTAAGGCTGGAAAATGCTGGGTAAAGATAGTAACTTATTTCTTAAATGTTCCAGGCACTGGTAATGATGGGTACCTCTTCTGACCCATGATCAAGTGAAGCTGGCATTTTTTTTTTTTTTACTGCATATCAAGTGAATTGGTAACAATAAAAACATCAATAATGTGTGAGTCACCACTATGTGATATGATTACTAACATCTTGGAGGTATTAATTACATCCCTACTGCAACCTCATGGCAACTTGAATCAACGTCTTTTTTCACATACAAAAGTTACTTTACAACTCTCTGCATTAGGTTCACATTGTTGCCCTAAAGCAATATTTTGGTTTGGAACAGAATGGATGAGCCCACCAACCTATAAAGAACATAGACTGTGAAATTTGATTCTAAAAATAAAGATCAATACGGTCTAAAGACATGTTTAGCTAATAACAAGGATCTTTGCTTCAATTCAGAAGAGATAATTTTCTCATAAATAATAGAGATAGTAAAACATCAAGGCATTTAGCCAAAACACATAGCATTGTTTCATTTCTAACCACTGCTTTTTGCTGCTGGAATCCTATTCCCACCACCTTCATCCATTCCAAAAGTATCTACTGAATATCTTGAATATAAATAAAATGAAAAAATGGTAGCATTTTGCCCCAAAATTATTGTTCTGAAAAGAGGGTTTTGCCTTATAATGTGATCTTTACAAAAACTTTCATTTTCCAGGTTTCTCTCCTATTCACTTTAATAGTCAAAGTACTCTCTGGAGAATTCACGTTGGCCTGAAACAACCTCCATAAATCCTAATTTGGGGGTGCTTTATAGAAGTCACCTGATAGGAAGCATAAACTAAGGTAAATTTTTAAAAAGTATTTCCACATACATATGTAGTGGTACACAAGCCTTTTAAAAAAATGTTTACTGCACTGCAATTAGTTCCTGGTGATAACAAAATATACAACAACAGAAGGAATTTTTGAAATACCGCTTGAAAGCATAAATGAGTCCTTGGGGCTTGAGATCACATTTACTGAGACATCAACAGTCACAGACTCAAAGTGCTGTATCTAAACACTGAGATGGAAGTAAAACACAGTTTGCTCTGGAAAACTGGTAGCTAACTCTACATGTGCTTTAGCGATGACAAAACTATTTTTGTCAAAGGCACATGAAAGATCCGAATTAAGTTTCTGCATAAACTACAAGTTTTAAAAAAAGGAAAATTTCTAAATCAATCTAAGACTATATAAACATTTGCAAGTAAACTGATGAATACTAGAAGTCAACACTGAAGTATTTCATCCACAATCCTGAGAATTTATATATTCATATTGGCCAAAAAAGTGTTTTTGGATATTCTCACTGGGCATTTTCTTAAAATTGAGATCACCTTATTTGGGGGGGGGGGTGGCGGCTTATACAGTAGTGATTTCCATTGGTTCATTTTTAGAAGGAGGGTGAGGAGAACTCCTTTTTTAAAAACTAAATTTATGATGATGGGTGATGACTTAGAGGAGTGGGATAGAGAGGGCGGGAAGGAGTTGTGGGAGGGAGGGGATATGGGGATATATGTATAAATACAGCTGATTCACTTTGGTGTACAGCAGAAACTGGCACAACAGTGTACAGCAATTATACTCCAATAAAGAGCTTTTAAAAAAAAGTAAGCTTATATATTCCATCATTTTTGTAATAGAAAGTGCTTCCAATTAACATTCTCTTTTCCAGAGTTTGAGCTACCTCAAACTCTGTCTCAGAAGTTCAGAGGTTACACAAATATAGAGTTAACCACATTCTAAAATTATAACAACAAAAATGCACTGCTGCATTAATAGATCCATGTTGTGTAATATTCTGCATATTTATCAAGTTACTTGGTAAACAGCATCCGTCATACAGGTGCTTATACTGTTAGTCAGTACAAGGGGGTAACTGGGCAGTGAAGCAATGAGTGGAGAGCCATCCTCTGACCAGACGCTGGAATGTCTGGACCATTCTCCTCAGGGTCTAGCATAAGTCAGCACTAAGCATCTCAGCTCTAGCCTGGTCTTTAAGTTCTAGTTAGGGAAGCACCAAGAGAAACTTTGTATAAAACAACCTCAACAGCAAAGTGATTCCATGGCCCAGACTTTGGTTACTGTTACAGAGAAGCGCCAGCCAGCCAGATTTAGGATCCACCTACTGCAACCTGTGAAGAATAAAACGCTGTCTGTACACAGTGCTGCAAGAGAAAAGGCAAGGAAGTCGAATCTGTCTTCTGAGGTCCCACAGAAAAGCTTCATCAAACATTTAACAAAGTTGTCATGACATAAAGCATCCACAAATATCTTTGAAAGGCAAATAAACTAGCACATTATCTAATCGTAGTAAAATTATGTGAAAACAATAATTTTGTGAAACGTGAAGTGAGAGAACTTGCTGTCTGCACCTTTTTTTTTCTGCTGTGACTCTGAAAGAGTATGATTGCTCTGTACCTGCTTCTACTTAGCAAAACATTTCACTCTGCCATTGGATCTTTTCAAAGCAGGAAGTAAGTAAAAATGAATAAAAAGATGAAAAAAATTTTATACCTGAGAAATCTGCTGCTAAGAGATCTACGGCCTTTAAAACCTTCACTTGTAAAATGCCGACGTCCTTCATATCTTTCAGGGAGTTCTGTAAGCACTGGGGGGAGAAACACAGATCACGCATGAACACCGCTTTCTAATATAGTGTTTAATGCTATAAAGTCCTATAGGAAATACCTTCTAGATGTATCACCACTTTTCTCATGCAATGCTAAGAAAAGTTCCAAAGTGTATTATAGCAGTCAACAGGAAACGTACACATTTTGCAGCAACCAGATTAAAAGTGACTGAGAATTAATTAACTCCTGTTTCAAAATAAACAAATTACAAAGCACATGCAATCTACTTTTAAGATCACCCCTGGTGATAGCACAGACATCCCACCGGGAAAATGGGTGTAGAACTGTGCATTCATTCTCTTTTTCCCCTTCTTTCTCTTTAATGAAACTTTTAAATCACCCCAAAAGGCAACATCATTCCGACCTAGTTAGAACAAACTTATGGATATCAGAGGACTAAACTTGGACCCTTCGCAAAGAGAGTAAGAATGGAAATAGAATGAATTTTCTGGTGCATGTTATAGCTGGCTCATTAGAGACTCAACATCTAGTATTGCTCTGTAATCACATGTACTTTAAGTTTTAGTTTGCATGTGCCAAAGCTCTAACATATCTACTGATAATTCTTAAGCAGGCATAGAAATATTTAGATGTCTATGCATACTGCATCGTTTAGAAATTGTGCATGAAAGATATAAGCAGATAAATGCTCTTTGCATGCCTCCAAAACACATCTGCTGAAAAAGATGCTGCTTTCAAACTTTTGGATACTGTATAGCGTATTTCCATCATCACTGGATAACTAAAAACCTGTGGTAAGTGGACCCCAGGGATTTATGGAAGAGTCAGTAAAATCCTTGTTATTTAGGCATTTCAGGACAGAATAACAAAAGCTTAATAATAGTTATGGATTGCCTAACGTAATATGCACCATTTCTAAGAACTTTTGGAAGTTATTTCTTCAGAGTATTTTCAGTTACAAAAAAACCCCAAAAAACTAGTGTTTAAGCTAAGATGGAAACATCTGAAATAAAATACTTTCATAACTTAGAGGCGAAATGCCTTTGAAGATTATCTAATTCTTAAAACCCAAAAAACAAATTCAGGGGTCTGGAAATTGCGTCTTATTACACAGTATCTTTCCCTCTAGCATACTAGCCAGGCCACTAGCTTAAAAAAGAAAAAAAAACCCTTGATATTTTTATTTTGATTATTGCCTTTTCAATTAGTACTCCTCAAATCCTGGGCCATTATGCAAAGCACTCATTATGATCTCACCTGATGTCACCTTATAAAAGCATGACACGCCTCACAAATTTGGTATATTTTGCGATTTACCCATGGGAAAGGTTGGGGAAGTGTTTTATTTTCATTTGCTTAGCTAAAGTCATCAAAGAGAATATTAAAAGTGGATTTTGTCAAAATTTTAGAGTATGTCAACCTTGGATGAAGAATCTTGTGTTGTCAATAAGATGTGTTTAGGCTTTGTACTCCTGAAGATAAAGGATTATTCAATTAATCAATACGCCTGCACAGTGAAGGAGTCTGGAGGCACTAAAGTTTACGCTGAGAATAATATTCCCATTAAATAGGGATTCATCTTTGCTTCATTTCCATGCTCCTTTCCTAAAACGTGCCTTTTGTGTGTGTGGCAATAAAATAAATGTATTGATTTACAAAGAAGATGGAATAAAACCAGAATGCAAATAAAGGCACCTCGAAAGCCAGGGCGTAAAAAATAATGACGAGGACAAAGCCATTTTGATTTTAAAATGCTGAGTGGACTTTTAAGCACATTGCAACTACTTAGGCAAAAATCATGAACTCCTCTTATCTAGGGTAGTATGGAATAAGTCTTTCATGCCTGTAGGGCTTTGCTCTGCTTTATAAGACATGAGCACTATCTCACTTGATCTTAAGAGGTTCTAGAAAAGTATCTACAACATTGCAAACAACATTTGGTTTAAAAAAAATGCGACTTTTGTGAATTTATGCTAAAATTCCTAAAAATGATACAAATGGACTGACTTACAAAACAGAAACAGACTTCGAAAACAAACTACGGTTACCAAAGCGGAAATGTGGAGGGTATGGTAGGGATTAAATTAGGAGTTTCGGATTAACACACTCTCACGACTATATATAAGGGACATACTCAACAAGGACCTAATGTACAGCACAGGGAACTATTTATACTCAATATTCTGTAATAACCTATATGGGGAAAGAATCTAAAAAAGCATGGATACGTGTATAACTGAATCACTTAGCTGTACACCTGAAACTAACATAACATTGTACATCAACTATACTTCAAAATAAAAATTTAAAAAATAAAGTCCTATTTACATATACAGACATGCTAAACAACCTTTTGCCTCCTTGAGGATTTCAATTTTCTCCAAGGAGATCCTGAATATTAAAACATCAAAATACCTTTTTTTGGCTTTTAAATAAGGAAGGCATACTCTATAATCTTCTTTCACCTTCTGACGAATGCCTTAACCTCTAGGTCTGATGTCTTGTTTTACGAGACATACCATTAAACTCTGGACAAAGATCTCTTTGGATGCAGTTTTTCAATTCATAGACCTTGTTTCCACTTAAAGTGTGGGTGGGGAGGGGGTGGGGAGGGGGTGTAGCAAGACAAAGCACTCACAAATCGCTGGGCGATCTGCTTTCTCTCGCTGGGGTCCGCAAAGGGGCACACACACAGATCTGAGACCGAGACCCCCGCACAGGGCGTGAGGGTGACCAGCATCAGAAGCGTCCCCAGGCAGCTCTCCAGCGGCAGCTCCAAGCAGTTGGTTTGCTTCAGGGGGAGAGCTGAGATATCCACTTTACACCTGGAAAAGTTGCAGGAATCGGAGACAGAAAAGCGATTTCACGTGTGCCGGCCACGGAACCTGCAAAGCACCTGATTTTCATTTCATCCTCCCCATGCAACTTCACCCGGTCTGGGCACGGGCTGGTTGAGCAGTGAAGGTTGCAGGGGCTCCCCTGGCTGGTAACACTCCCGCCCAGCCTAACACACCCTCACGGAAGGAGAGAAAGAGATCACGAAGATCAAAGAAAAGGCAGCATGGAGACAGTGGCAAAGGAACCAAGAAGAAACAGATCTTTGACACATAAGGTCTGCAGAAAAAAGATGAGAACAAGAACTAGGAAGAAAAAAGTTTCAAAGTTTCAACACTATGGATGCAGGCTCTAGAAGGCTCCTCTGGGCTGTGTCTTTTACCAGCAAAGAGAATAAGAGACATGGGTTCAAAAAAAAAAAGAGAAAAGACAGGAGCCGTGCAAGCGGGAGAGGGTTAATGGAGAAACCATTTTCTTCTTCCAGATGAATGCCAACTGGCGAGTTTTTATTTAAAGAAATGTGTTAAGGTGTTTTCCTAATAGGCACAGTTCCACAGGGTTTCCCCAGGTGGGTTTCTGTTAGACAAATGGAGCATGAGGTGCTGCTGATTGATCCCATTTCGGCGGCACTGCCAGAAAAGGCTGCACCCATCTGCTATAAATTGCATGTTTTCCGCCTCTTAACAGTTAATGTTCTGGCGATGTTGAAAACCTCAAACTCGTTTAAATACAGAAGCAAACACCAAAAATGGGGGCTGAGGTGCTAAGCCACTTATTTGCTTTAACACGAAAAGTCTGGCATTGCCTGGACCACACTTGCTTTGTTTATGTGCAGGTGGGTGAGGTCAGCAGGGCTGAGCAGAGGGAGGGCGGGCAGTGTGTGTTTCATTCTCATTTGCCATCTTCTCTAGTTATGGAGTAAGATGACTATTCAAGATGTTATTAAAAAATGGAAGCACGGCCTCATAATGTCTGACAAGGATAGATTCTTACCCTTAATCATCAATGGACTTTGTGACTTTGCAGATAATAGGATACAGGCAAACTTACTTTATATACAAAGCGATGACAATTTTGAGGCACATGGATATGGAAAAAGTTCCAGTTTAATAAATTTAAAGAAAGCTTGCAAAGCCTTCCCAGTTAAAAAGAAAAATACCAATAGTAAGGTCTATACCAGTTTTTACTACAGAATAAAAATATTTTGATAGTGATTGTACCTATAAAATTAAGTATATGTAGATATTTATTTCCTAATTACCAAAAGTGATTCCAGTTATGAGAAGAGGTGGCAATGAGAGCTTCTGTATGTAATAAATTCATCAAGTATTTCTACTGGAAACACATTAAAATATATATACATATATTTAAATAACCCTCTGTGATTTGAATCAAAACAATTTTTTTTTTCTGTAGCGATAAGGGATATTTCAAAGTTAAAGTTCACCACTGTGAAAAGAGGGGTTAGTAAATATTTTTATTTCATAAGCAAGTATGTAAGTGGGGAAATAATTTTGCTTGGAAAGAAAGAAATGTCAAGCACTTTGTGCCATTTCTACAAAACTAGGTACCCACCAATTCTGAACAAGTATAGCAGTAGCACATCTGCTGAGGAATACTTTGCTAAGCATTATTTTACACTGTTATATACACTTTCATCTAATAAAGCTCTTTCTTATGGAAAGATGAGTGATCCAAATCTGTAAGACTTTTCTCTGGTGGTCACCTTCCTTAGTCTAAAGTAGCAATAACCTATTTATGACATTCATTTTCATATCACTAATAATGGCATTTTTGTCCTCTGAAGTTTACCTTTTCGTTGTGGTGGTGGTTTTATTTATTTTCTGAACAAGGAAAAGTTATTCAGAGACAGGATCTCTGAGAGCAAATAATGTCTGGGAGTCAAAAATGATGTATAATGAGGCAATAATAAATTTTTCTTGGACAATTCAAAACAGACCTGACAGTAATTCTAAAAAGTCATCTAAACAAGACTGTAAACAACATTAGTATACTCACAATAACTCTGCAACTCTCCTCCTGACTGTTTAAAGGCACAGTTTACTTGAACAGAGCAGTTTATTAATTTAAACAAGTGTGAATCACATCCCAGATGAAATGCAACACATTGGGTTTCGTCTCAGAAATTACACATTTTCACAAACTTTTCAGTCATTTCCGCCCACTGTGAAACTTTTGCACCCATCTCATTTTTAAAAATTATTTCAATAATGAAGAAAGAAACCCTGCACAAAAGAACAGCCTTGCCCATTTTGGATAAAACAGCCCCATAAGCACCAGATGGGGGATTTCAGGACAAATTTGATGGATTCTACATTCTCAGTTAACTAATGAGTGAATTCAATCAAATACTTAATTTTACTTTCTTAGTGACTTGAAAGAGCAAATTAAATTGATACAGCGACATCAGGTCAATCCAAATTAAACCTTGATCCTTTTGCACCTGGGTTACTACCCAGTCTCTTAGGGTCCCTGCCCCATCATAGGAGTTAATTGATTCTTAAAACACCGATGTCTTTGGTCTTAAGAATTAATGTAAAGCTACATTCTCCCCAGTGTTAACCACCAGCTCTAAGGCTGACTTTCTATAAACTTCCTAGAACTGAACTGCTCTCTCCAGCTCTTCTATCCACCTGGCTTCCCCACTCATTTTCAGATTCTGGAGGAAAAGAGGAAAGATGGGAGTAAGAAGAAATGAATCTCACACAAAACCCTTTCCTCCAGGCCTCCCATGTTTCTCTGTTTCAACCTCAGTCCCCACAGCTTCAGCTCATCCTCATGTCTGATGGAGAACCAGAATGCTTGGGAGGATAGCCAGAGGCTTAACAAGTACTTACATTAACCCCAAGTTAGGAACTGGTTACTGTATGATCAGCAAAAGCAGCACAAAAAAAAAAATTTAAGAGCTCTTCTTCCAGAATTTCAGAATACTTTTACCATAATACTCATCGAATTTCCTGAAAAGAGCTAAATATCATGTGAACAAAATGGCTTTCTTTAGGCTCAAGTAAAGACAAATACTCTAAAATCTTTAAGATGTAACCATTTTGAAATACATTCATCAAAGACATGTTTAACATAAAAAATCTTGAAAGGAGACTCTGCACTGCTTCTTTAGTTTTCTACAGGGTACCAGATTCTACCCTGAGAAAATACTAAATAATTTGATCAGTCTCTTAATTCTTTCTCTTGACTAATGAAGCACTACAGAACCTGCTGTTCCTTCCCAAGGCTTTCTGTTACCTATTTAGTTACCCAGTCTGGGTGAAGTGCAGGGTTGGCTCCTGAGAATGTCTAGGAGAAGTGATCCAGCCCAGCTTCCTGGGCAGATCAAAATACCACCTTCTCCTCCTCCTTTCTTTCTCATTCCTATTAATACTACTCACTCATCAATTTCATAATTTTACAGATGTTGTTATATATTGTCTTTCTCTTTCATTTTGTACCCCTAAACTTCTTCCCAAACTCTAGCCAAATGGCAACCTTCTATGAGCACTAATGAAAACTGAGCTTACTACTGTGGATGCAAATTTTCTTTGAAAAATAAACTCAGTTTTCAGATATGTGGTTTAAAAGGCTCTCATGAGTGTTCCAATTATCACTAAAAACCACACCAACGTTATTAAGTGACAGGTCCTAAGACCACTTTTTCTATGAAGGGCCAGAGATTAAATATTTTTAGTTTGTGGGCCACTTGGTCTCTTTTGCAACTATTCAACTCTCCCCCTTACAGCATGAAAGCAGTAATACACAATGTACACAAATGAACAAGCCTGCGTTCCCATAAAACTTTATTCAAAAGCAAGCACCATCTATATTTGGCCCATGGGTCCTAGTTTGCTGACCCCTGACCTAGAGAAATGCTAATCATTCAGCTATGGGGAATTACCATGATGGAAGTATTTTAAAATGTTCCCAGGTTGGTGGCTGACAGCACAAACACATTGATAATGGTATCAGAGATACTGACCTAAGAGCAACTTAAAAGAAAAAATTAACGTTTAACTCACCATAGCCCGAGAGACTCTGGTCAACATATCCAAAGATGTGTTTGTTAACAAAAGCCAATAAAGCGATAAAACTTATAAAACTGTTCTATCTAAGAGAAACAATGTGGCAAACACGCACTCAGGGCATCCACGTAAAACACGTGTGTTAAGGAGCATTAGCAAATTAGGTCTGCAGCATCGTACGTGACTCCACAGGCAAGGGGAGTGACCGTGTTTGGACCGTCATCAGCAGGGGAGGGGTTACAAGCTGGCCCTTAGGTGACCAGGAAACCCCCATTCCAAAGGCGGATCTTAGACCATTCAGTCCGTGACAGCTCCACTGTCATGACAAGCTTTACATCATAACAATGACGGAGCAGGGCACCCACGCGTTTGTATCTAGCCAGGAGCCGCTGTTGTTCACCTGCAGGGGATGAAACCCAATGGCTTTGTGACCTCACGCCTGTTTTCCTCTCTAGCCTGATCACGTGACATCACCCACCCTTCTCCTTCCTTTCAAGTGTCTCAGAAGGTGTTCAGCCTCCTCTCTAAGCCCTCGCCCGTGTGGTCCTAGCTTCCTGGAAAGTTCTTCCTCCAATTTCCTTGTCAGGCCAACCACCACCCATGTTACAGGGCTCAGCTCAGACTCTCTTCTCCCAGGAAGTCACCCTTCCACCCCCAAGATGCTGCCCACAACCTAGCGCCCGAGGACAGGATCCACACGTCAACCCCCAGCACGTGGCAGGATGTGTGATACATGCCATGCTCTATATTTGTTGAATGAAATGGATGAACAAACAAATCCCAGTGGCAAAATAAAATTCAAAGTCAAAATTCCAAATTATAAAGTCAGCGTTTTTTTGTTCACCAACTAAATATTTTGTAGTGTTTATTTCCTCCCTACATGAGAAAGAAAGGGAAATAAATATATGTACCAGGTGCCTCCCAGATGGAAAAGTCCTGGGTTCTATTCACCTGGAGAGAACAAGGACTAAATTGCTTTTTTGTCTTCTGCAAGCTTTTTTTTTTTTTTCCTGCATATATTAAAGCCAGGCCCTCTGGCCCACAGGCAGTTAATGTGCTGATTTAGCGTTGTTTCTGACCTCCTGTTCCTGTCTTTCTCCATTAATCCCACTGCATTTTAATGTTTTAATTCAACACATAATTTTACCATATCAGTCAGCCAAACCTGCTCAAGTTCCACTTGCCATGATAGCTTTTAACCTCTTATTCATTACCATAATTCTATGTTTTATATTATAGACTGGTCAGCTTTTAACTTAAATGCAAGGGGCAGAAAAGAGCGCTGGAGTTTTAAAAGCTGTAAATCTCAGAGGCTAAGGAAGGGGGTGAACAGGAAGAAAACGGTGACTGGGTCAAGCCTGGCTGTAAAAGCAGATCAGCGATATGGGCTGCAACTTGTCCAAAGAAATACTCTGGCCCTGATTCTCTTCCGCATCCGAGTCACTGGTAAACTGGTAGCACGTCAGAGCCACTTTCCAAGGCACCCCGTGGGACTGCGGATAGGCTCCAAGGCAGCTCTGAATCAGCCTGTGCTTTCTCATTCTTAACTTTGCCAAACTTGATTAAGTCTAGAATACTGTATAACAAATTAATCTCCAGAATCACCGGGAAGTGTAAAATTTAAGAAAATGATATGATTATGTTGCAATGGCACAGGTTAACAAGAGGATTAATCTATATCTCTACTCCTGCCGTTTTGTTTAAAAGTTGGGGCAGCTTTATATTTTACTCCTCCTAAAAATTCACTGTCTCTGGAACACCGATGGACTCAAAAGATTGGCTTTTTTTTTTTTTTTTTTGGCCCATGAATAAACACCTGAGTTAGTAGGCACCCTGGTTTGATGGGGCTCTTGTATTTGCCCAAGCACCTTCATCTCACCAGCCCTGACCTCCTCAGGAGTTACCTATGGCTCAGTGGAAGCCCACAGATGGACCACTGCACACGGATTTCAGAAAACTCCCTAGGACTCAGGAGGGCCTGGAGGAAGCTGGCTGCCGGGGGGTGGGGTGGGGGGAATATTGCCTGAATCAGCACCAAGCTAGCAACCACCAATGCCAGCGTGACTTCTCTTCACGTAACTGACAACTACTCCAGCTTTCTTCCACAGCTACAAAACCCACTGTTGTTCAGGCTAATCGACACTGCTCAGTGCTCCAGTCTACGAATGTCCTTCCCACCATGCCCTGGAATGTAGCCACTGCTCACTTCTATCAAAAAAATACAAAAAAACAATGTTTATCCTGTTTTGAATAAACAAAAATATGCTGAATTTTAAGTAGTCATATTTCAGTTACTTCAATGGCATGATTTTAGTTCCAAATGTTGTGGGGATCTGTAGTGACCATCCAGGAGAAAAAAAATCTCAAAATTCATAGGAATAATAACAGCTACCAACAGTAGACATCGTTGCCGATTGCCACGATGGCTTGCAAGTTGGCAGAAGACCCCGTTACAGACAGAAAACCACAAGAAAAGTCATTGCCCAAGGTCACATAACTAGCAAACCCTGTGGTTACGCGCCAGCCCAGGAAGTACAATTCAAAGTCTGGTACTCCTTCCCTCACGTCAAACTGCCTGCCAGGGGACTTTCTCAGAGAGGCCAGGCAGAAATTTAAATTACTAGCATCGAAAAACAAAATATCTAATTACTATCCAAAAACAAAATATGAGACAGGTCTGAGGACAGTTATGACTCATTCAACACCGTCAAAGACCCTTCTCATGCGAAAAAGTATTTCCCAGTAGTTGGGAGATAAAATAACTGATCTTTAGAAGTATAACAATAAAGAACAGGAAAACAGTAAGTGAACATTTGAAATAGGGAGGAACAGTAAGTAACACATCTGTGATATACACGAGCCGGCACAATCTCTCCTGCACAAACTCTGACGAGCAGTATGTATTTTAGGGTAAGTCGCTCCCGACCTGGAAGTTCACTCAGGGCCATGCTGTGTAGCCAACTCCCAAGAGATACTTTTGTTATCTTTCGTACCTCAGGAGAGGAAAAAGGAAAAGGATACCAAAAAAAAAGTCCTTTAAAATCCATGAAGAGGAAGGACAGAATGGCCACTGGGGCAGGTATACATCTAAGTTACAAACAGGAAATAGCTCAAATAATAAATGAAGACCCAAATGACAAAACATGGCATAAGAGGGACGTCTCCAATTATTTTTTGTGTCTATAAAGAAACTTAACACTCATTCGGAAAAGTGTTTCCTATTATGTGAAGGAAACATGACAGCACAATGACAGGCGAAATGAAAGGCCATTATTCTCTGCGCCTACTAAAATAACACGCTAGCCATCCATCACTGGGGGCCCAAATTCCCACCATTCAGATAACGCTTTGGGACACAGAGTTCTCTGCATTTCTGCATGTACGTGACTTATCCCTGCTCTGCTGGCTAGCACAGAGTTTCTGATCCTTCTAACTACGGGTGTTCAGGGCACTGGGGTGTCACAGTGGTGACCCAGGGTGGAAGGCACTGGGAAGACTCTGAGGTGTCTCAGTTACCCCATGGAGGTGGACAGGGTGGGAAACTAATAAGGCATATGACAGGCAAAATCTGTGAAATGCTTGACCACAGGAAGACCTCCTTCCTGGGCTGGAGAGCATGACATGACCTAGTTTGGTACCCAAAAGCACAACCCTGGCCCCAGAGACCTCCAAGGAAGCATGGCTTCTACCTGCTAGCACAGCACAGAGCTGGGGATGAGCGGGCTGTGCAACCAGAGCCACGACCCGTGGAGGGGAAGGCACCCAGATCTCAGCTGGTGGCAGTGCTGCTCTCCTAGTGGGTGTTTGGACATGCGTGGATGAGCTGTGTGTGCGTGTGCGTGTGCGTGTGTGTATCTTCCACATAACAACTGGACAACGTTGCTGGCATCAGGTGGGAGAGAGCCAGGTTTATTAAGCACCTGGAACATGCCAGGCCATCCCACGTGACAGGATGCCTCTGCTGAGAAGCATGGGAGGAATGTTCCATGGGCTCTGAACTCCCACCTGTCTGTCTCAGGATGTGCTGCCGAGGGCGGACAAGGTAATGGCAGCAAAAAGCGCTGACGTTCCGTGCATCAGCCTCTGCTAAGTATTTTACACAGAAAAAGCACTCCATCAGGTGTCGGGTTAGCTGGGGCTCATCCCATTTCTGCCCCTAAATTCCTTGCTGATAGAAAAACATAACTTCCCTGGGCCTCTGGACTTCATCTGCGAAAGGAAGGGGTTCTCCTGGACGAGTGGTTTTCAATCTTTCGTTTTCAGCAGCAAAACTCTCCCCTTGAATGGAGCCCCAATGTACAGCACAGGTAAAAGTGGACATGCTCTGGTTTTAGGAGACCTCCCATTCTCCAAGGGTGACCCCAAGGCATCTCCCTGACCCCAGGGTTCCAGAGAACTTGGTTTGAAAAAGACTGCAAACAGCTGTGGAGAGCCCTTTAAATGCTTATATTCTAAATTGAGGACTGATGAACAAACTATGTATACGGGCTGCACAAAAGACAGTGGTTTGGTGGGAAAAGCTTGGTCTTTGAAAACACAGAATCCTGATTCTCGCACTCGCTGCTCTGACATCTATGGCCAAGACGTCTGTAAATCTTTTGCACTCCATTGCCTCATCTATAAAATGAGAATAATACCATGAACTTGCAGAGCTACCAGAACGATCAGAGATGTATGCTTCCCCCAGCATCTCCTTCATGCTGAAACTGGAGCTGCCACGGTGCAGACACCATCACATTTGACTATATTCTTACTACAGTCCTATAAGGGAGCTGTATAATACAGTATTTTTCGTTACGTATAAAAATGTATGAGAATATTATGTAGATCTGGCCTCAACAGATTTCATTATGATTTGCCACAAAGTTCATCAAGGACACTGAAAAGTTTCCATCCATTTGGGACACCTAGCTTCACCGTGTTACTAAATTAGACGGTATTTCACTAAGTAGCAAAACCCAAATCACAGGGTGCATTGGAAATGTATACCAACATTTCCCAAAAAGCCTGAGACAGTACGTTATCTTTCTTTGGAGAATGCCTGACACATACGATTTTCTTCTGTTGTAATCTATACTAAATGGCATTTACCAATTAAATAAACACAAAAACTTTCCCCAGGTTAGCTAACTGACGGCACCTTGGGGTGGGGATAGGAGGTTTTCTTCTGAGCCCAAACAGATAAAGATATTCCCTCAGACCAGCCTCGTGCAGACAGGTCTCCCAGTATGTAGAAAGCAGAACAGACTCACGTGCCCAGACGCTCCTCGTGCTTTCTGCTGTCCTTTCCCCACACTTCAATGTCCAAAATGCCCATCCTGTCAGAGAAGTAGTGAAAGTCAAACTGTTCCCGCCACTGCGGATTTGCACTCTTACACAGTGTCTAGAAAACATGCAGTTATAATATTTATTTTCTTAAAATGGCATTCATTGCGACAGCAGCTACACATTCATTTCATTTCTAAACAGCAGGAGATCATAATGAGGGTTAAGATCGCTCTTATAAAGTTAAATCTTTCTTTTGGGAATGAAAGGGACTTCTAGGTTTCCGGAACCGGCAAAACATCGTACTCTTTTAGCTGACCCCCGGATTCACGAATTTATCCACCAAATTAGAGAGAACACTGTTATCCCAAAAGAAACTGTACATTTCTTACATATAAAATATATTTTTGATATACACATATTTATTACATAATATTTATTACACACATACATCTCAACAGACATTTTATAGTTGTTCTCTCTTACAAAAGATACTATTAATTGGTTAATCAAAAGGAAGTAACATTTTTATTGGCACATCCACTCAGCACTAGCTTAAGAACTATATAAATTAACAGTTTGGGGTCTTAATGAACATCTGTCAGAGGCATCACATGAGAAACCCAGAACTTGTACGCTGCTGCCTATTTTTAAGTCCAGGTTTACTGAACCCAGTCACTAGAGTGAGAGGAAGACTAGGAAATTCCACTGCAGCCAAACCTAAAAATTAACGAGTGCAGTTTGAAAACCCACAAGTGTTTCTGTGTTCTCCGAGAGTGATTTCAAACTGCTTATGTGTTTAATTCTCTGGCAGGATTTTCATTTTCATTTCATGTCCATAAAGATTCAATTTGTGAATAAAAAGTGAGCAAAAGTGGGGGCCACTAAGTGTCAGGATCTCAGGGCCAACTATTAAACCCTAGGGCCACGTATCCCTGCATGGGAAAAACAGGGACTGCTCAGACCTCGGCTGCAGTGTACATCACGTAACATCACTTACGCTCTTCCTCATCATCATTGGGCTTAAATATATCAGATCACAGAATTTAAAAACCATGGGAAAAAAATCTATTAGGCCACAAATTAAGTGCAACCCTCCCCAAAGGGGAACATAGCAGATACTGGACTAATTCTACACTTCACCTTAGTCTAAAAGGGTAAGTGCACTTAGTGATGAATAATTTCTCTAAACATCCTTATCCTGACCCTGGATGTAAGCATCCAGGGATCTTAGTGGAGAGCTGTGGTTATCCTAGAAACTCATTCTGAGGTACAGTCTAAAACTGTCTGGTTAAAATAATTACCTATATAGTTCTGCTGTAACGTCTTCAATTTTTTGTATTTCTTATCATAAATGATTCTTCAGTATGAGCTTCAATTCTCTACTCCTTGTGCTGGAGTAAGTGACATTTAATATTTGATTTTGCACTGAAGATTGTGCAGCAGTGACAACTTCTTGCCCCTCTAAATCATTTTCTAACTAGTCTGCTTCAGTTAAGTCCTCTACACTGGAAAGTCCAAACTGCAAATACCCTCGGGCCTATTTTCAAAATCTTCCACTGATGTTTTTCTTCCTATGTGGCTTTTGGCAAGTGACTTAACTTTCAAGTACCCTAGTACCCTCAATCCATAAAACATAAGAAATATTCCTGTCTGACAGTTATGTAAAACTAATTAATTACCATGGTTTGGAGACTAGGATTTTTGAAATAAAACCACACTGAATTACTGAGATTAAAAATTAAATGGAATTTGAATCAGCAGAATAAGATGATTGATTTTTAAAGACAGCTAAAAAAAAGCCATTACTTTTGTTCAAAACAAATCACTTTTAATACTTCTAGATAGTTTAAAAAATCACAGCCAAAAAACAGCAGCACTAGATGTCTATTTTTGGTGTTCATACCAACAAGTTAGAGAAAGCCAGGAGCATATAATTTTGAAAATATGTTTAGTTAACTCATATTTTAATCCAACTATAACATATTATCCTATTTTATTTTTAAAGGATTTTGAGAACATTTAGTAATCCTTTTCCCGCATTCTCTGAAACAGTTTGCTTATTTTCAAAACGAAAATAAGCCACGCATTCAAATCTATTATTTAATACACTTTCTCTAGTTCCAGTTACTATATTAAAATATTAAGCAATCAAATACCCATATTAACAGACTGCACCTATACAATTATTTTGCTTTCTGGGATGCTCCTAATACAGTTAGGAGGGTTAAAAATAAATTCTGTTCTTGCGAAGTTTAGAGTGGGAAACATTTTTTTTTCCATTGTTTTAATCTTAAAAATATTGTTCTCCTTAAGGAATTGACAGAACTTACCTTACTTTTATACCTCTGATCTCCCAGTTTTAACTGGACAAACATCTCTGTCATGCTTCCTCCTGAGACATTCTTTCCTTCCAACAAAGTTATACTTATAATCCCGTTCCAGAGTTGGTTCTTTTTCAAGGACTCTGAGAGCCGGAGGTTGCGTATCAAAGAGGACTAAAGTGAAAAATAAAGATGACATATAAACTTGCTGATAATTCTTGAGTGTGACTCTGGTGATCAGAGGAATTCCAGCTTTCAATATTTGATTAGAAATAGCACTCCCTGCCTGGTGAACGTGTTAATATTCTTCACTGGTTTTGTAAACCTGCAATCACAGTTATGTGACTTCCTTCTCAAGCACGGGACTTGAAACATATAGCGAAGGATGAATTCAAACAACACGTGCATTTGGCACCGGCCTGTACTCCCACCCAGATGTGCTCTTTGGTAGGAATCCTTCAACTGGGCCTTTGGCTATTTTAATAGTAGGAAGGGAAGAAAGGCATTCTGGGAAGTGGAGACATAAGAACCAGGCATTGCTTTGCAGGGAAACAAAATACCTCTGGGCACTTAGAAATTACAGTTTTGAATTTATCCTTCACACTTGAATCTGTCCCCACTTTCCTTTATTCCTTGGGCTACAACTAAAAAGCCTAACACCACTGTGAGATTCACAACTCCAGATATAGCCTGTAATCGGCTAGCCAGCCAAATGAGCTTTGCAGATCTGGGGGGAAGGGATGGCTATATAAAGAACACAGCCCCGAGCCTGGGACCCAGTAGGGATTCAGTAACTGTTACCTTTCTTTCCTTTTCTACATTCTATTTCTCACACACACCTTAAGCAGAATGCAGAAAAAGGCAAATATTCCCTATTATTAAATTATAAAACAGACAAGCACACTTTATTTTTAATTTCCATTATGTAAATTTTCACACACATGCACACACACACACACACACACACACACACACAAATAGCACAGCAAAACTCCATGTGCTTATTCACCAGATTCGACATTTTGTCAATCTTACTTCATCTATCCCTTCACTATTTTTTTTTCTTCCTGAAATATTTGAAAGCAAAATCCTTATTTGTGTTTACATAGGCACCATGCCATGATCATACTCAACACAAGTAATCATGATTGCTTTAACACTGGTAAACGCCCTGAAGCTCTCAACAGTGTTGAGTGTTTTTATGGTTAGTTTGTTTGAGTGAGGCTCTCCGACACGATCCGAAGGCTGCGTTCAGCTGGCGAAGTTCATTCACGTTCTCCGTTCGATAAGTGAAACGGCACAAGTGTGGACGGCTTAATTTGAGGGAGAAATAAATGGGCTGAAGAATGTAGACAGTGTCCGGCATCACAGTAAAGCAATGAATTTCTAACACTATATATTATTCCTGTCATCTGCTCATTGTATCTTCGAGATCATTTAGGCATCAATTTGCTCCGACCTTGGTTAGTCACAATTTATCACAACACACGGTATGTCACTGCCGTGTTAATTACACACCAGCTTACCTCATCCAACACACATCACTCCAACACTATTAATCAATGATGCAGTAATGCCAAGCGTTTGGATCATTTTATAATTTCCTTAAACAGAATACTTTTTAAGGAAATCTATACTCCCAACTTCATATCTGTGTTGCTTTTCTCTTGAAATTGGAATTCACACACACACACACACACACACACACACACACACACACAGGTGCTGAAACAGAGCAGGAAAGAAAGATGGGAAAATAATTACTTTTTCAAAAAAAGAAAAAAGCCTCTTCTCTGGAAAACATGAACAATTCTTGCTTTACTTCTATTTGCAGTTGGGTTGTGGATAGAATATATTCAATAATGAAGGTTTATGAAATAAAGGTAAGTAATTTTATTTTTGCTAAAAAAACACACACCATCACAATATATAAATAGATACATATATAAATATATATGTAGATGTGTTTATAATCTATATGTGTGCATACAGACGTAGATACAATTAATACATTCTCTAGCTTATTAAGTACATGGGCTGAAAACGTCTACCTTTAAAAAGAAAATGAGATTTTGATTCATATATCCTGCTGCACTTTCCTTTTTTATTTTTTTCTTCTTAAAGTTCGACTTGCCAACCAACAAGCTGAAGCATGACCTGTCCCATGGCCATGCTTCAAAGTTCCGACAGATATATTCCTCCCTAAACACTGCAACTATTTCAAAATCCTTTTTATAAAGAAGGGAGTAATGTCCACATGGGATCAAAGGGCATCCTACAGTCTGGCAATTGCTTAAGAAAAATGGCAGTGCTTCCATGAAATATGCCCTAAAATAATTTTGTGGCTTGGTATGTCCTAATTTCAAATTGGATGTTTATCTTGGAAAGGCTTCTATCTAACTTGTCCATAAAACAGCCCCACTTAGCTCTATGAGCTCTGTGAAAATGGAATCCAAAGCTGGTTATTAAGGAGGCCCAGAGATAGGTTCCATATGGCGGAACAGCATGGGAGGGCAAGGCAAAGGCCTGCATCAGGCCCGGCTTGGCTGCAGCTCCTGATCTATCCACGGACACTCATTGCATTACGCTCTAACATCTGGATTATTGCTTGTAATGTCCCTGGGAAATATCCACTTTCCATCAAAGCCTTTATCTATCTCAGTCGGACTTTGAACATTTTAGTATTTAACGCAGTCATGTTTGATGTGATGGATTTGCGCTTTGCTGTCCAAGATTTTTTTTTTCCTTACTAAAGACGGGGTAGGAAAAGAGAAGTATTTATTGCACAGTTCACAGACAGAAAAGGACACAAGACCTTTATTCTACATATTTCACCTTAAATATTTCTGCAAAACCCACTGTAAGGTTATGCCCAAAAAAAGTTTCATCTGCAAGCGATGTAGTCTAGGATATGAGTAAGAGCTTTAAAGACGTTTCTTAATTATTTTCGCATTTCTCTTCTACCCTTGAGACTTGTGATGAGGCTTAAGAGGGGGGTCTGTGGATGGGGGCGGCGTCTGGGCCACTCCCTGTGTGCTCTGAGGCAGAGCTGGGCTCTCCAAATCTTTTGTGCTCTTCAAACGCTCCCTTTCTCCCCACCATAAATCGACTCCTCTGCACTCACTCTGTTAGCTCAATAGCTCAGGTTCTCATGTCTGTGCCCAAGCCCTATAAGTGAAATTTGTCATCTTAATGCAACTTGGAACGTGAAAGGAGAGAAGGAAATGACTCATCAAAGGGTGAAGCCCACCCCACCTGAGCTGAAACAAACACCAGGAGATAAAGCAAAGCTTCTGGGTCCCGACCCTAATTTCTCAGCAGACATAACGGATAAAATATAGTCATCAGGGTTTTGTTATTTTTCTGCTTCCTCCCAGAGGATCAGAGCCTTTTACTATGTCTATATGGATTCACTCATAGGCTTTCTTCCTCAGTCCCCATGCCACCAAATCCACACCCAGAGAGAGTGACTTCCTTCTGAAAAATGCAACTTAGTTATGACTAGTGAAAATGAGGTATGATATTCAACTTAAAAACACATTAACTTTTGTAAAAATGAAACATATGCTAAAACATTAATTTACTTCTGGGTCATGAAATTTTCACAGGAAGGAAGGGAAAAAAGGGAGAGAGACAAAGTTTAGGCTGTGGAGCTTCTGCTCACAAGTGGAGAATTCTCAGGAGTTTCTGATCTAGGAATACTCTCTCTAAACAGTAAATAGATTTTCCTTCCTGGGACATAAAAAACAAATTGCAGCTTGGCAACATGCATTATTGGAGGATTCTGGCCAAGTGGCACACTGTGAAGATGGCAACGTGGACTCTAGTACCCCAATTCCTCGGCATGGCTACAAAGGAAACCCTGGGACAGCATACCTGTCAGCTCAATGCATCCTGTCCATCCCAAGCCAGGAAGAAGAGCAGAGAGGACAGGAGTAAAGAAGGATCCTGATAGGAGGGCACAGAGTCCAGGAGGCGGGGCCACAGCTTGGAGTCACCAAAGCCATGTTATTATGGTCAGTGATGTCACCGTCCATAACTAACTATGTTGACCAATACCACGGGCTAACAATTCAAAGAACGTCTTTGGGTGGCAAAAAACACCAAAACATTAAAAAAATTAAAATTAAAACTAGGGGCACTGAGGAAAGGTTTCTACAAGATTTTTCTAGTAGGCCTACCTTACTGGTGCCAATTACTGTATGGGGACTTCTTAGATCATCTCAGTGATGGAAATTTAAAAATATGTGTTCCAACACTGCCAATGCATCTCATTTTGACTCTCGTGAATTATGCTTCCTAAGTCATTGTGAGAAAGTAGGGAGTCAACGGAGACCAATGCATGAAAAAAAAAAAAAAGAACTAACTGTGTAAGCAAAATGACGCGTAGAAGCACGATTCCAACGATGTTGGCAAGTCTTAGAAAAATGAAAGGCGAACATTCAGCCTATAAAAGCATTCCCTGAAATATTCCTTTCAAGCTTTTTCAACATGTAAAATGAGTGTTCATTGTCAACAGCTTTTACAGCATGACCTGAGAAGAGCCAAATACATTCATGCAACAGGCTCCCAGAAAGCTCCTACTCAGCAGCTCATTCCACCATCTGAACAGAACCCCGTAGACATAAATTTGCCTAAAACTACACAAACATTTTTGCATAGGGTATAAAGAAAGCCTTTTACACTTTCCAGAGGCATGGACATGGAAGATGAGGTTTACATTTATAGATGAAAACTATATCACAGTGCCAAGGATGTGAACAATCTGTATGCACAAAGACATGAGCTATAAAAGGATTACACTAAATTATTTTTTTAAGAGGAAATATCCTTGCTCAACTTGTGAACTTAAAAATAAAAATTAGATTAAGAGAAGATTTTTTTACATTGATGAAGTCTATAAATGCCCAATGACTCTCAGGGTTCTGGACTGAGGGAAAAAGAAAAATGAAGGCTATGTGATCCAGCACGATTTCCCTTTTCGCCCTGACCACTAGGAAGCTCAAAATTAAATGTTGGGCTCATAATGTAATAATATCCATCAACAAGTCTTTCTTGATTCACGTGTGTCATCCTGCCGGCCTCCCCTTTCTGTGTTCCATATTTCTAAGTCTCTCCTTCACTTAAGACAGGTCAAGGGCACCCCTATCCAGGACTGGGACTAGGGTGAGGAAATTGAGGCATTCTGGGTGAAACAGTTAATAAGGTGCTCACGCTCAGGCTTCTGAGAGGGCGGGCTGGCCCCTGAGCCCAAGTCCCTTCTCATGTTTTACACCCCGGGCACTTCCCAGGCTTCACCCTAACTCCAGCCAAGCCTAAGATTTAGCGGTGATCCCTACTGCTCTACAAGGCCTGCCCCTCTTACATCCCTGGCTTTGCCTCCTATTTTCCTAGCATCCCACGTCATACCCTGGTCCACACCAGTGGCTCTCAGATATGACGATGCCTCCTGATCACCGGGAAGGCTTGCTAGAAGATGGCTGGGCCCCATTTCCAGAGTTTCTGATCCAAGAGGCCTGAAATAGGGGCCCAACATCCACATTTCAAGCGATTTCCAGGTGATGTTGATGCTTCTGGTCCAGGGGCTCCACTTTGGAGCTGATAAAGAATTTGGAGCGCTTGCTGGGCACCACATTACTTTACAAATGTCATGTCTCAATTCACTTCCTTCTCCTTTTCATTTGGTGAGATTCACTCCAGTCTCCTATCTCTGAAAAATCCTTCTCAGTCCCCAGCCTTCAACCCACCCCACCCACCTGCAAAACCAAGGTAAGGGTCTAGTCTCTGAATACTCCTGCCTCTCTTCTGTCACCTCTCCTAACAACTCATCATTTGTTATGATGGCCAAGTCTTATTCATCTCCGAATTCTCAGAACAGTGTTCCTGCCAATATAGTATGTGCTCAGTGAGAGATTTTTTTTTTTTGGCCAAAACTGAATCTAATGTCACTGAGAGAAGAGATCTGATGCAAAGTTTAGGAAGGCAGCGGCTCTGTTCTTCTTGGCTGGAGACACACAAGGTTTGAGAGTTCTAATAGATTCAAGGTCTTACCTGTGCATGACTGAGGCCCCCAGGAATGAGGAATGCCTCTAGAAACCATTCTGCTCATGGTAATGCTGACCCAGACATCATAACAGGCAGTAGAAGTATCGGGGTTAAGATATTCAGAAATGGGCCCCTGCAGTGTCACTTCTAGATAGATAGGCGGGGGGCAGTTGGAGAGAGACAGAAAGAAAAATAGATAGCTACATAGATAGATACATGGATAGATACATAGATAGATACACAGATACACAGACAGACAGACAGACAAAAAAATTAGGTAGATATATAGATGGGCAGATAGAGATAGATAGGTATATGGATAAATATGGCTGTTTGGGGTATATCATTCTCCAATCCTTTAAATTTAACCAAGAAAACAAAAAAGTAAAAGGTGTTACTAAGGGTGAGCATTTGAGTCCAGTTAATGTGTCAAATGAAAAAGAACAAAATAAACAAACAAACAAAAAGCACTCCATTAATTGCAAAAGTGGTCCAGGCACAAAACTCTCACTTGAGTTCTACAAATGGACCACACTTCTCAAGAGCGGTTTTGCCTGTATTACTTCCTGGGCCTATAGCGAGATAAGGGACATGGGTTCATCTAGAGGAAGGTACAGGGACAGGGGGCATTTACCTATAAGGTGGGAGGAGAGGCATCTCTTCCAGTTTGAGCAGCTTCTTCTCAATCCAAAACTACATGACAGACAAAATAACTGTCCAAACTTCCTCCTGGTTCTTACCTAGGATCTGGGCACAGAGCACGTCATGACTGATTGATAAGTAGACAGACAGACAGACAGACAGATAGAACGAGCTTCCCTCCAAATTCTTTGAGTGTCCTCTTTCAATTTTAATTCCTCCACCTTAAACTAGCCTTGTGGCAAGATACCCTCTAGGAGCTAAACACATTAAAACCACACTTTTAAAGCCACCGGAGTTCCAGCCCTGCAAAGTGCTTCAATCTGCGATGAGGTCTTCAGTGAACCCGTCTTGGCCCACATGTTAGAAGCAAAATGGACCAGGTCAACCTGTCCATGAATCAAAGGCAAAAACAGAACCACAGTGAGTTGCCTAGACGTCCCGGATTTCACTCATTAGGCCAGACAGCTAATGCACAGAGGCCGCCACCCCCGGGGCAGGCGCCTATGGGAGGGGTTAGAACGGACAAGGATGCCAAGTCACCCCCTGGCGAGAGAGTGTGTCCCACCAGTCACAAGACCCAACCAGCAACCCGTCACGGGGGGCTGCTAGGCGACGAGTCTGAGCCGGCCCACCTCAAAAAGCCCGAACGGACAAACCAGCAGAGAAAGGAGGCACTGGCCCAGGCAACAGACAGCTCTCCGGGTTCAAGGCCAACCTCAGCAAAACTCTGCTATTAACTCCACCTTTCTGAGACTGCCTGCCTGCTCTGAATCCTAGACGTCAGAGAGCTAGAAAGAGAGGGACAGACCGAGACCAAGGAAAAAAAGAGAAAGTGGAAAAGGGGAAAGAAGAGGGTGGACACAGCCTAACTTCAGGCAGAACCCTCCCCGTGTAATTCATGACACTGAAATAAAGTATCCAAAAAAGCTGAAAGCAAGAGCGTAGCCCCTATATTTTGTAAGGGAATACAACAGGAAACAAGAACCATTCCAGGTACTAAGAACGGAGGGAATGTGATGCAGAGAACAGGTGATGGAAAAGCTGAGACGCCAAATAGAGTATACAGAGGAAAGCTAAAGTCAGCGACAGCAGGAAGCTGATTTAGGCTGGAGCGAGGGCAGGCGGGGGTGGGGGGGGGGGTGGGAGGTGGGGTCAGACTGTCTGTGAAGTTCCAGATAGTGAGAATTAGGCTCTGTCCCCAGTACTCAACTGCGCCATGTCTGCCAGAGGCAGTGCCTACACAAATGAGTGCAGCTGAGTTCCAATCAAACTTTTTCTCGCAGAAGCAGACACAGGGCTGGATTTTGCACCCAGGCTGACGTTCAGTGACCCCTGGGCTAGAGAGAGAAAAAGAGTAAATGCTAGCATCAGGGTCACCTGGTAGAAGTGGAAACCACAGCAGCCCTGGCTAAATGGAAGATGCAAAATGAGACACCAAGCGCAAGAGGAAAAGGGGAGAAACACCCTGACTTCTCCCTCTTCCCACCCTGTAACATCCTGCCCATCCCTCTCAGCCAGTTGGAGGCCACCTGATAGGGGGACTGAGAAAACACATCCTCTCCACAGAGGCTGAGCACCCCAGAGAGGAATGGAGATAAACGAACATGAAGCCAAACAGGCCAAATAATGGAATCACTAGCCAACGAATCTCATACAGAAAAAAATGTTGTATTAGTTCAGGCATGCTTTTCACCTTAAATGGCTGACATATAATTGCATAAAACAATGGGTCAAAAGAAGGGCCATGTGAGAATAAATACTTACCTCAGTGCAAATTATCTAAAATAAAGAAAATCCATAACAAAAAGGGCACCGTGACCACCCATGATACAGTCCCAAATGAAAGGGCAGGGGTCTGCGTGTATATACCCAGGTTTCTGAATACAATCAGTGACCCATCAATTCCATTTTTTTAATCACTGTGTTTTTACCCGATTAACTATTTGATAAAAGAGAAGTACCTGCTATTAATTTTCTATCCCTGTAACTGTGATATACATTAGAAAGAGAGCAGTAAGTTTTGGAAACAGAGCTATTCACAGAAAACGTTATTCATGGTAAATATCTAAAAAGAAGTAGTTCTCTGATTCCGGCTCTTTTAAATCAGATTTTCAGTTCTCTTTAAAATGCTCATTAGAAGGTAAACAAAGGCTTTTGCATGAAATCTAAACCTGTTTTTTTTTTTTTTTTTAAGGCAATCTCTATGTAGTTACCGTATTAAAATTAAGGTCAGTATCAAAAAATCAAAGAAACAGGGAATTCCCTAGCAGTCCAGTGGTTAGGATTCCATGCTTTCACTGCCAAGGGCGAGGGTTCAATCCCTGGTCAGGGAACTGAGCCTGAAAGCCATGTGGCGTAGTCAAAAAAAAGAAAAAAGAAAATCAAGCAAACACTTTACAAGACAGTCCACAAAGACTCCTGCCATTCTGGATCCCTTTGGATGAGGTAAAATTATAAACTTCTGGGTTTAAGAAGCAATTATTTAAATAAAGTTGTTATTTTAAGATTGAGGTGAAAGAGTCAACAACATTTTATAGGGAACACATCACTTTCGACTAGTAAAATTTTAGATACTCATAGTAATCTTTATATCAAACTTCTGTTACCTAATTTTTAAATATAATATGGAAATCTTAAAAAAGCAGCTTATAGTTTAAAAATACCAAGATAGGTTGATCAGGGTATTTTAACTACTTTCACAGAGGGTTAATCACAGAGTCTACAGATTTTCCATGTGATTCATTTTCATAAGCTAAATTAGAAGTAATCTCACTTTTCCCTCCAAAACGGCAAACTCTAAGGAGCAAAAAGTCAAGCTAACAATGGAATTTCTTCACCAATATATAAATGGCATCTCTCATATAAGATCATGAGTAGCTTTCAATGACCTCTATTCATCTAAGGTTTTATTAAACACTGTATTAGGTCTGGGCATTTAGTAAGTCTCTGAGCCCAGTGCACTGACATCAAAATTCTAGACAATACAATGATAGGGAAAAAAGAAGACAACGGCTCCGTGCGAAGACACAGCTCTGCAGCACAGATATAAATCCTGCTCTCCAGGACCCTCTGTTCCTTTCCTATGTTTGCTATCTTCATCCCGGCCGTCAACATCTTCTCTCCCCCTCTTCATTCCTTCGGCCGTTCTTTCTAACCTCTCCTGTCCTCCCTAGACTCCAATATTCCCCAAGCTCACAATTTTTCTTTCGAGCCTTTATGTTCTTCCACAAACTGCCAGTGCTCTTCCACAGGCCGGGGCTCCCTAACTAAAGGTGGTTATTGATGTACAGTACCAGTGTTTTAGTGCAGCAGCAGAATCAATAAACGAGAAAATACTGCTTTGTCAGGTTTCGCCAGAGCATGCTGGGAAACTTTACTGCTCCAATGGTTACAGCAACTCTTATTACGCGAGAGGGAGAGCCGGGCTCCCTTCTGTGGAGAGAAATGATGTTCTTCTACCCTCTAGTGACTATAAAGGAATAAGACAAAAGTTGGAGGAATTTGAGACAGCTTCACATAATTATTTATGGTCTCTTAATTTTATTTCTAAAAAGAACCAGAGCCTTAGAAACCAACGGAACAGGTAGGATTAAAAAAAAAAAAAAAAAACTTAGCCTGGTTATTTTTAAAGCGCTCAAAAATGCAAAGCATGTACATTTTAGGAAAAGTCAGAACTTTGATTCCTTTGGATTTTAAAAAGCAAGGCTTAGAAAGTTTGCCTTCCTTCCTAAATGACTAGTCAGGTTACAAATCCTCTCTCTTTCTCTCTCTTTCACATACACACGCTCTTACAAAGGCAGAAAATCTTTGTTTCAAGCTCCCTATTTTAGAGAGAAGTAAACACCTGCAGTGCAGTGAGAAATGAGAGCTGGTATGTATCTGTGTACACGTGTGTGTGTGTGTGCGTTTAAATAAGTACACATACAGAGATTGCCCATGCACCCTCTCCTCACACACACACATACCACGGCTGCCTCCATCTCCATTATTGCTCTTTTAAAAGTGGCAGAGGTGCTGAAGTAAGTTATACACAATTTTTTTTGGTTTTGTTTACATTTACATTAATTATGACATTTACTCACTTAAGTTACAATGTGTTACCTTAATAACCTGACAAATTAATAACACATCCCTACCCTGGCACCTAGACTTTTTATAAATTGCACAGAAGTGTATAATTGCTTAAAAAAGATACTAACAATGTAAAAAAATCACCAGTATTTCATGGAGAAATCTTTAAAGAGATGCTCACCCAAAAAATAAAATAAAATAAGTAATATAAAAAAAGATTTATAAAATATACCACATACTCCTCTCAATCTTTTCATTGCCTTTATAACACCAAAACTAGTTTCCACCTAATGGTAAATAACTTTCTAAAGAACTAAATGTAACTGCACTAAAACTCCAAATAATTCAAGCTTAATGAAGCGTAACATTCTAATATGACCAGTACATATAAAATGTCATCACTAAAACAACTGTAAGTTCAAACATCTGGTTACGCCTTTATTAAATGAAATTTTAAAAGGGAGTTTGTTTCTAGGAGGAACAGAAAGCCTTTATGTGTAAAGGCTGGGTAATAATCATGTCTACATTTGTCTTTGCTACAAAGATGAACCACATGACGTAAAGAAAAAAACAGCTATATTTACCTTGCTGGCACTTAACCGCTTCCGATTTGACCAACGCTAAGGATTATGTCCATTGAATGGTGAAAAATGGCAACATAAAAGAGAGAAATACAGCCGTTAACAATATGCTGATGTTATTATGCTAGTTAGATAGTGCAGACTGCATTCAAACAACTGACACCCATGTTCTAAGGTTACAGAAAAAAACACATTTGAACAAGAAAATAGTTAGAAACCCACAAAAAACCACATTTCTGTGGTTGCGTTACATCATTTCCCCACAGTATTCAATGAAAAGACAAGGACATATAATACTGCTCGGCCCTTACATTTGTTTTTATTTGCCTGAAAACACTATAATTTTACCTCTAGAAGCAAAGTGGAAAGGCAGATTTCTCCTATCTGAAATAGTCAGATAGCATGATACAAATGTTTAAGAAATTCATGGACAAAGTTCGTTCATGTTTAGGTTTCCGGAGCTTTAGATGCTAGGAAAAATAATTCCATCTCCCTCTGCTGAGTAAACCTCAATACTGGAAATAACAGGAAAAACAATCGGAGTCATTCCTGCACAATTAAGAAAAACAGGCTAATGCTACAGAGAGGGAGGCAAGAAAAAAATGTTCTGAGCAGCCAGTAACTTCACTACTGTTCTCTTTTGAGCTCTCATTTGTCAAGCTAAGGTTGCTGAATTTCGTCTACAATTAAAGTTCTCTCCTAACAAAATCCTCTCATTATTCCTGTCACTGTCCAGTACTGCGAAGCTCTACTCTGGCTGGTTAACCAGCTAAATGGATGTTAAAACTTGGGTAAATCTGGCAGGTTACAACTCAATTATGAATCTGATTGAGCAGTCCATAGTAACTATTATGATTAAGGAAAAAAAAAAATACCTTTAGGCAAATGACCTACCCACTTTGCCAATACGTCTCCCCCATAAATTAGAAACCAGAAAACAAATCATCTTTGGGGAAAATCCACTTATATGCCAGGGACCAGCAACTTGAAACACTGGTTTTCAGAAATGTCTTGGAAACATTCTTCAGTAAAAACACTTTCCCTGGTGAAATTGTAAGCTCAACCACTCGGCATGTGACCCAGAGTTACAGATGCTACAATCTGGGTATTAAAATCAATTCTTTTTGTATTTCCCCAACAACATATGAACAAATATTTTCACCGAGAACAACCACTGAAATGAATCACCATCTTGTAGGTACACATGGTTATTCTTAAATAGCCTTTTGAAATACAACTCATTTGATTTTTATATCACCGAAGATTAAAAAATAGATAAGAAAATTAATGGAAAATGAGTATTCCTGTCTGCTTACTACAATACTAACAGCTACCATATAATATATCGGGTGTCTACTCCATGCTAAGCACCATAGTCAATCAACTTGATCTTCACAAACCTATAAAATAGATAATCTTTTCTTTAAAATCCACATTTCACAATAAGGAAACTATAGCTGAGAGAGGTTAAGTAATTCTGTGCATTTGACCTGATCACTTAACTTCTCAAAACTAAAAAGAGCGGAGTCGGGATTCAAACCCAGGCAGTCTGATGACAGAGCCCATAATTATAGCTAACATCCCATTTTTGCCAAGAAAAAGACAGAAGGCAGATTCATCAGCTTTGCAGCCAGTGCCTTACCTCCTAACTGTACCATGCCCGCATGCATTTAAATCCCTGGCCCTGAGGGTCAATTCACAGATATTTTACACATGTTAAGATTTTTACCGGCTTGTCTCTAAAGCAATAAAGACTGCCTCAATGACGATGGGAAGAAATATGGGTACAAAACCAAGAATTCAAACTGAAATCTCTCCATCAGGCTTTAAATTAAAACGGAAATTTATCAACAAATTATTTCCAAATAATCTCAGTCTCCCATATTAGTTATCTCATTTAAAAACCCAATATAAGAATATCTTTAAATACTCAGTGAAAAGAACAACTGTTTTCTAATACCTACACTATCCAAAGGGCCCCCAATATGCGCTGTGAGTTGAACAGCCACACCTGGCCCAGGAGAAATTATTCCCTGCTCAGGTATACTTTGAACAGGTATATAAAAAGAAAAATAACACTACCAATCAGAATAAATAGAACAGGCATTATTATTATTTCTATAATACTCCATTTTATTTATACATATATACACATATATATATATACACACATACATATACATACATATATATATATATATATATATATATATACACACACATATATATAGTAAATATATTGTACGCTGGACCCTGCCAGACAAGCAAAGAACAAAGAAAATGAGAAATCACGTCAGCAAGTAGATAATGCGTACAATCTGACAAAAACAGGGGTGCAGGAGTCAAAGGAAAGAAGGACCAAACTAAATAAGATGACAAGTGTGTCTCCTTTCAGGGCTCTGAAAAGACAGGCTTTGAGATGTTTTCCAAAAACAAACTCAAGCCGCATTGAGTATTAATTGCTCTGTAATTTGAAATAAATTTTAACTGAAATGGCTCTACTTAAAAATTCCAAATTTTAGCAATATTTCAATATATTTTAAGTGCCGGTAGTCCTGCTAAACACGATCCAATACACCACAGAAAAATCCACACGTGGGATAAATATGCAGCTGCTACGCACCTGAAATACGCAGCTATCTTCATGAGGTCATTAACCAAATTTACAAACCCCACTTAAATATGTAACAAATTTCCAGAACGTGTCAGCTGGCAATTACACAACCAGCGGCAAACAACGCTCATTTCCACGTCTCGTCATTTTAACCTGGCATTCAGCTCGAGGAACTGGTCACCTACTGGATGCTTTGACACTGAATCTGATGTTAATGCCATCCAAAGTTAGAGAAGTTAAAGGAAATTCCTCCATCATTATGTTGGATAGGAAAAAAGAAATTATTTTCAACATCAATCTAAGACATTTTAACATCCAAATATCAGTGTTACTGAGGCCTCCATAACAGTGCCACTTCTTAATTAATAAATGGAGATTCCCCCCCAAAGTTATTGTCACGTAAATGCTCATAAGGAAAGAATTCAAATTAAAAATAGCAACTGTTCAGTTGACCCTCTGGCAATTGAAAAGTCACTGTGTAGTTTTTTTGGTTTTTTTTTTTTTTTTTTTTTTTTTTACTCCTTTAAGCTATCTTCAGTGAGTTTACTAGTAAATCACTCATGATTTTCATCATGAAAACAAATTACAACTAACAGCAAAGGTGATATCAAAATGAAGAATATTCTCCACAATGACCCCACTGACTCAATTCAAGAGGTATTATAGGAGGCCTAATTTATAAACAGGCTTCAGATTTTCATACCAGATTCCAAACATGCTTAAATTTTAACACATCTTAGTCCTTTTCCAAGTAGCTGTTTTTAATTGGCTTTTAAAATACCTTTCAAATAAATTACAATCCAAGATGCCTTCATTCTCATTTTCATTCTTGGAATTGTAAGGTTTAATACAAGACTATAAAATAAGATTATGGTTTTTATTCACACATTTGCTCCTAAAAACAGAGTCCCAATCATACGGTCACAAAATCTAATGCTTTTTGATGTTACAGACATCTTTAATACATAGTGCATGAACTAGAAATTTCCATGTAATAGACTAGAGAATATTAAAATATGTATCTTCCCAGAAGTACTCTCAATAGAAAACTTGGTAGCTAAAAGAAAAAGGAAGAAGATGAAACGGAAATGCTGCAAATGTATCCTTGGTCACCTTAGTGATGTACAACACAATGACTGAATCCTATGAACTGCTTCTCATAATTAAATAATGCCTAAGTCATCTAGTACCTAAGAAAACAGTACATGGAAACCTTAGCATTTAGTAAAAGCATATTTTGGATAATCTGTGACAAGCAAACCATAAGCAGCATGTACATTTAATAATAGCAATATTATTACTGCTACAATATTAATAATGTTCACATCCCTAGCCAAAATAGAGGTCATTCCTTACTGGAATTCTTTCCGGATTTCCAAAAGAAAGGCTGTATATTATCACAGATAGGTACTTTAAGTCTCTATACAATCTTTCCCCCTACCCAAATAATGATGAAAATGTCAATCATCTGGTAACCCAATTATCAAAAAAAACCTGTAATGGAGAATTTTAAAAAGAGCAAATGTTCACACTCACGTGTCTCTTGAAATCACACTGTTTTACTACTAGGTTCAAATTTAATATGATCACTCCCATGTCATCTTCTAAACTGTTTGGATCTTCCAATTTTAAAATATGTTCGGTCGTTCTATAAGCAAAAAAGCAACAAATGACAGCACTTATTGGTAGTACTTTATAGCCTTAGAATACATCAGGAGCTTATGGTAAAAATCTCCTACCTCTGAATAGGGATGAGATGCAAGTTAAAAAAAAAAAAAAAAAGCACCAAATTCAGTGAAAATAAAGCAGCCATCATCAGGGTAGAGAAACTGGCATTTGCCTAATTCAACAGTTGGTCAATTGATTCTTCTCCCCTACTGCCCAAAGAAAATGTAAATACCCGTAAGTTTAAGGTATGTTAATGAACCTGAATATTAACATACAAAAGTACAGAATTCAATACACCTTTTAGATTACGTTTTGGAGGGTGTAATATCTGACCAACATATATTTGGGAGCTAAAAAGCAAAAATTATAGAAAAACTCACGTTAAAGCACTCTTTCATTTATTCAGATTCTGTCATTTGATTATCTTCAGTTCCCTCTAAAATTTACTAATAACAACTAGGTGGTAAAATTATAATACCTGTTAAGCTCAAGATCACTCAGAACGACAAATGCGGAACCCATGAAATCAGATGTAGTTAAATCTCGATCATATACCTACAAAGAGGAAAGGGGCCAGAGACACACATTAATATGGTAAACCAACTGAGTACATCAAAGTACGGATACATGCAATAGGCTGGGAATTCTGAATTCAGTCTTCTAGATCCAAATAGAATTTGCACAGTATAAAGAAGAATTTAACCAAGCCGAGGGAGAGAACAAAATTATTCAAACCTGTGCACTTCGCTTACTGTGGCCAAAATAACAGAAAATACTTGTAAGGCAGTATTCACATGCACTAAGATACTGCGCACAATGGACCACTCTCTGTAGTTTAAATGGTCTCTCATTAAAATTTAGTATTTTCCACAGTGAGCAAATCTGCCAATTAAATATAAATTTGCTAAATATTCTATAGCAATTCCATCCTGCACTCAACTCATGCAGTTTTAACCCAGATGTTAGAGCAATTGATGCTTACAACCGGTAGCTTAAAGCTCTATTAAGTATAAAGTTATTCCTAATGAGAAAGGCTTTAGTACTTGTCACCACTGCGCTGGCAGTAATAATTCTTCCATAATCAGTAAGTTTAAATACAATCAATAGAGATTATTTTCACTCTGATCTGAGAATAACATACAGTTTTGACCAAGGGTATAAAGAACCCCTTCCATACTTATATTTTTAACCCAGTGCTTAGGAATGACACAAGAATTTGGGGAAGCTGACTTTTAGGAGGGCAGAGATGGCGAGAAATAAATGTTTTTAATAAAAGAGCAGATTTGAAAGACATCTGGGATTACCTTCACACGCAGCTTTTGATCAAGGCTTTGTATTGGCAATACGACTATCTCGTCCCAAACTGGGTTCAAGTTCTTATATATGACTTTACTTTTGTACAGAGTCTTCCCATTCAGCTTAAATTTCACATAGGGATCACTCGTGCCTTTAAAAGAAAAAGAGAGCAAGACAGATTTTAAAAATATACATAAAAAGCCTAGGACCTCCATGAAGCCAAGATTCTTTCCACGCTCTCCAGGCTCAAAGCACTTCGCTGAGCACACCCAGAACAAATGTCTCCCTGCGCAGAGACTGAGGGCCCCCGAGGTGGAGAGGGGAGAGAAATGAGTTTCGGGTAAATGACTGATTCTTCCTTGCCTTTAGTGGTAGAATACAAATGGGCTCCTTGAGCTTTTTCTGTTTGGTTTCATTGTGGGTGTGTCATCACTCTCCTAGCCACAAAAAAATTCAAGAAATAAAATCCACCGGCACCAGCCAACCAGGTCAGGAGTCCTGGGGAGAAGCCCACCCCGCCTAAGAATGGCAGTGAGTCAGTGAAAACGGAAAGACACCACTTTCAAACATTTGGCCAGATGGCTGACTCGACAGAACCCTGTACTTTAGAATATAATCACAATCAATCAATCAATCTCTGGAACCACCGACTCAAAAGAAGGGGCCAGGGGACTCCGACTGGAACCGGGGGCGGGCGTAGAGATTAAACCCACAAAGTTGCCATTCTTTGCTGCCCCCCCGCACCTGCAGTAAAGCAGAGGACACTGTTTCACCCCGGCCAGCTGAACACCCCCGGGGGGCCCCCGCTCTCCCCCGGCCCGGGGCCGACACCCCTGACCTGCTGCCTCCTCCCGGGGGGCTTTGAAACGGTCGCCAAAAGGAATGAATAACGTCCCGCTATGGCCACTATGTCCAAAGCAGAAAGAAGGGCCGATGACGGACCCTCTTCTACACGTTTCAGATCGACTGAGAAAAAAAGGAATGCCCACAAACGTAATACCAGGATTAATGTGTTGTGCGTGTGTGTTACACGCCTGCACGTGTGCCGTCATACTCGGGACACAGAACAGGGACTGGACACACATGTGCGTTACTATCTAGCGCGTGATGAATACAGGAGACACGAGGAAGGAATATGCCACGAGGGCATACACGAAGGCCAGCCGATAACACTACAAAAGAAACGAAAAGCTCTGATTTGGGGAGGTGTGCGGGTTTAATTCATCGTGAACCAGACTGAACAAATGCTCAAAGACCAACGGTCTGTTCTGTTCACTGACACATTCCAGGTGCCTTGGACAGTACCCAACAGAGACTCCACAGATTTACTGACACGGGCTCTCGATACTAAAGTCAAGCCAGTATCGTCAAAGAGTACTACATCAAAAAGTAATTAGGCTACTCTGTCACAAACACCTCCAATGCGTTAACACCCACCACGAATTAGTTCAATCTTTTTTTTTTTTTTTCTTCCCAGCTCTTTCTGAGGTTTCTGTAGGACAGAAAACTCCTGAACATGAATGCTGTTCTCCCAACTATTTTAGCTGGGAGTCACGTCCCTCGAGGACAAGATAATACATATTGGTTAAAAGTCTTAACAGAGTAACCAAGGGATCGTCTTGATAATTCAAGCCACTCCAGTACAGCGAGGCTACTAATTTCAAAACAAAGAAATCAGACTACAAATATACACAACTAGGTATTCAATTCTCACGTTTTAAGTTTGGATAAAGGGGAAGAAACCCAGCAGTCTTTATTTTAAACCTGGACACACACACACACACACACACACACACACACACACGCACACACGCTTAAGCAGCAGTTCTGAGCAGGTCAGTAAAAACGAAGGCATTCCCAGACACTCAGTGGAAGAGTCACTAGTGAGTGAGTAATCTGGCCAACCCTCCCACCACCACCTTTTTAGAGTAGAAGAGAACACCTCTGGCATGTCAGATTTTAACAATCATTCTGATATATATAGATAAAAAAAAAGTGGGGGGGAAATTCTAATAAAAAGAGGCCTTTAATTAAATGAAATTGCCACTCTGGGATCAGGCCTTCACGCTTGTCAGCGTGCTCTCAAAATAAACATCTCAAAACCAGGCCTCAGTGGTGTCGCTTTCTCACAGGCAAAGCATACTGGGTAATCCCCAGGCATCTTGACAGCTACATAATGTTCAAACTCTTTCACGGGTGAATGGCGGCAGTTGTGTGAAAGAAAATATTAATGTCTGGAATTAATAGAAAAAGGGACCCGGGTTTACAAAGCCAAATAAGGAACCAGGGTGTCAAGTGAGTGCAGCGTTAATTGTTAGGGAAAATTTGAGAAAGGGGGAGGGGCGGGGGGGGCACATAGTGATTTTTCTCTCCAAGCTTAAGTGCCTCACTGTCAGGCATGTGACATCTTAACTAGGCAGGTTCTGAAAAGGGGTCGCCACTCAGGAATGCAACGCCCAGATTATACAAATGATGAGATGACACCTGAATGGGTGGACTTCAACCTTTTATTTCACGGGGCGCTTCGTAAACAATGAGGCTCTTTGGAATAAAGAGGTAGTGTGGAACTTTGGGAGGAGAATGAAACTAGGAGGCCGGAGAGGGTGCCCCCATCCTGGGGTCGCCACCCGTTCTGCCATGTGGATTCAACAGAGTCACAGAGCCTCACGTTTAGAATATGTAGGCATTGAGCGTCCACGGCCGGAGTTGCCTGCTCCCTTGCTACATGCACTGTGGTTCTGTGTGTGCTGAGACAGACCGATGGACACTCGCTGGTCCTCCGGAAATGCTGGACCAGTTCACAATCCTGCAACAACGCGGGACAGTCCTTATTTCTGCTCATGACACTGTGGATGGTCATGCCTCCCTTGGCCCCCTACCTGTCAGATCTGCTAACATCACTCACTTGCCACAAACACGGGTCGCCTCAAAGCACAGCCCAGTGCTAGGTACTAAGGGGGATTGCAAAGGAAGATCCATCCCAGAGCCTTTCTCCTGCACCTGGCGGGCAGCAGGCATGTGGTGTATATAACACAAGGTCCAAGAGGTAAGTGTCAAAATAGAATAGAACTTGGGGGTTACGCTAGTTCACAGGTGGGAGAGGTTAGTTCTAGCAGGGGTATCCGTGGAGGCTGAAATAAAGGAGGTGGCAATTGAAACATGGGCAGGTCTGGCCACGCAGAGAAGGGCTGAGGCCATTTCGGCTGGAGGAATCGGCATTGAAAGGGGAAAGAGACCAAAGTGACTAGATCTGTGTGGTGCCAAGCAAGCATTTCTATTCATCCAGAAATTAAGGGGAAAAAAATGTACAATGAGAAAGTTAAAAAACCCAGTTTTGAGTCAGAGACTTAAGTGCCTTAAAATCAAAAATAACGGAGTTAAGTGTTTGTTCCATAAGAAATATAGGGTAGTTTTGTTTTTCCTATTCATTTTTTTAAATTTTCAAACAAGTGTAATACATACACATGATTCCGAAAGGTATGAAATGAAAACTCTCCACCCTCTTAACCGTTCCTCATTCCCACTCCTCTAATGCACCAGTTTCTTGAGTGTTTTGCAGGAAAAAATACAAGAATTGCTTTTAACTTGAATGTAATCATATTAAATGCACTGAACTCTGTGCTTTCACAATTAAGGTACCCTAAAGCTCTGTTCACATCAGATTCACCAGATTTTTTTCCTTTCATCAACTGCATACGTTTTCATGATATTGTTGTATCTTAATTTATGTAACTAGTTACCAAATAATGAACATTTACATCACTTCCAATTTCTTTTTTTTACCTGCACAAACAATACTACAATAAACATCCTTGTGTGACTATCTCAAAGTTCACATATGATTAGATTCAAAAAAGAACTGCAGGGCAAATGAATGTGTGCCTTTTCTGGTTCTGACAGCCCATCAAATTGTTCTTCCAAAGTCCGTCAAAATTTACACTGCCACCAAGAGTATTCGTTTTGTATTTTTTTTTCTTTACATGTTCACCAGTATTCGATGTCATAAACCTTTACTTTGAACCAATGGCAGGTAAAAACATGGTAACTCCATTCTCCTCTCTCATTAACATTTTGAGGAAAGCTTAGGATCTTTCATATTTTAGGGACCTACGTTTGACTTTCTTTGTCAGGGAAATCCCCACTGATATCATTTGCCCATTTTTCTACAGGTTTGTGGTTTTGTCTTTTGCTTATGGCTTTGAATGAGCCCTTAATTACTGAAAGCAGCCACTGGCTGTAAATCTTGTCCTACTTTGTTTAGACTTACATTATTTCTTACAATAAGTTATTTTCATTTTTATTTAGGCAAATTTACCAGTTTTATATATGGCATTGTCACTTGACATTCTGCTTAGAAGTCTTCTCACTAAAGGGTTTTAAATTAGTTCAGCCATATTTCTTTCCACTGATTTTGTAGCTTTCCGTTTTTTACACGTAAGGCTTTGGTCCATCTGGAATTATTTTAGTGGGAGAGTGAAGGAAATTCAGGTTTACTTATGAGCAGGAGATTAAAAATGATCAGAGATATAAATCTGGCTGCAGCTTATAATTTAGAAGGAAGAAGAAACAGGCTCAAGTCCAGAAACCTGGTAGTTGAGAGAATACAGCACCGGGGAGTTGAGAAGAAAGCTACACCCCATCCGGGGTTTCACAAAGCATGATCCACCGGACACTCCCATCTCGAGATGCTCCACAGACTGAAAAGGTTACGTCATCCAAACCATTGGGAAAAGCTATTTACTCTTTTCTACTGGGAACTTCCTTATGTGGAGTAAAATATTAAACTCTGCTAAGAACTGCCTTAATGACAAACAGAAGCAATAATAAAAACAGCTTAAAACTTCTCTACTGTGTATTTCATAAAATTATTTACATGTAGAAAACACTTTACTTGGGGTGCCTATGAACATAATATTAAACTCCTCCAAATCAAAGCTCTAGAAGGTAAGATGCATGCCCAGAGTTGCCTAATAAACTTGGTAGGTGACTTATATGAAGATATGATAAATGAATGAATAAACTTTGAAGTTAAGATGGGCATGGTGGACTAAACTCCCAGACCTTCCTTTTAGAAACTATATAACCTTAGTCATCGTAACGTCCTCACGCCTTATTATTTTCACCTGCAGATGGAAAAATACCAACTTCGTAGAATTATCTTGAGAATTGAATGAACCAATATACTTCGGTGACAAGAGGCTCCAAACGTTTACATAGCATGTGCTTCTATTTTTAGTATTACTACTCCACTAATTTAAAAGGGGAGAATGTATAACACTGTATGCAATACTAATTAAATATTCATTTCCTTTATTTTAGCTGTCCAAGTAACGTGCATCAATAATTTGTCTCTGTACATCCCTTTTACTGCCAATTCTAAAGGTGTGATGTTTGTATCCCTTCCTGTCTTCAAAAGTTGAATAGAAAATTCCTTATCTTATACACTTCGCAGGGATCCCATGTGGTTTGGGAAGATTTCATGAAACAATGTGAGCTGTCTTGGGAGGAATGGGCCGTTTAAAAACTAATAAAAGTCACTAAGTATTCATGAGTACTGGCTACTGCCCCACCTACAGTCCTATGGGGATTCATTAGGATTTCAGAGCACTTTGCAGATATAATCTGATGAAATAACAGGCAGCCCAATGAGAAGGACACATAATTCAAGTCCATCAACAGGAGAGAGTCATCGAGAGCCATCATATCTGAAGATTTTGTTCTCCTCCTGGCACTGGATTTACCATCCTGAGGGGCTGTTACTGGATCAAGTGTTTCATGGAAAAGATGAGCTTATCCACAAGGGAAGTGGTAAACAGAACAGACAAGATCACACAGACTGGCTCGAGAACTGGTCCGATATGCAAATAAGACACATCTGTAATGAAACTCCAATTACCAACACCTTCTCTTTGCTTTTTCTCATATAACAATTCACGGCCATGGCAGTAGAAAAAGCAGAAAGTCAAGATGAATTAAAAGAAAGAAAAGAAAGGAAGGACAGAAAATCAACACCATCTAGAAAAGCTTAATATGTTGATATGCACGCAGACTTTACAAACACACACTTTTCACAAAAAGGAAGACTTCATATTGTACTTTTTTACCTGCCTTCTTCAGTCAATGACAGAACTGTCCCCTTCTGTGCCCATAAGCATATTTCTATAAATCAGCTTGATGGTCATTTATGTGTATATTTGTGTGTGTGTATGTGTGTGTACACACATACACACACACATATACACTATTATCATATAGTTTATTTACTATAGCATCAAGTTTTTTAAAACTAGCATTTCTAATTTGAACTAAAAACCCACTGCCTTGAATGCAAAAGCTTTATTTGTAGACAAAACCTACTTACTTACCATCAGGAAAGCTCATTCGCCAAGTTAAAAACTTTAGCCATACAGGGTCTCCAAAAGAAAGGTGGTCTTAAACTAGAAAAATTTCCTAATTAAATGCATTTCTCAGAGTTATTGTCTGTTCATGAAAGGAAATGATCTCCATATTTTTACACAAAGTTCACATTTTGTAATACCTGAGAACTTCTGTCAGGAGATCTCAAGAATTAGGTTTCAAGTCAACAATTATTTACTAAGTCTTTAGGGAAAATGAGATATATAAAGATGAATTCTTTATGCATAAACAGTATTTGGACACATACGAAAAGCATCAGTTTGACTTTTTTCCTATCCTCTGGCTTAAGAGTAGTAAGTGACTATTCATTCTATTTATACACATATATTTGGACTCTCTGCAACATATACACCTATTTGGAATGTTTTTCCTTGCCAGAAAAAGAAGTAAATCTGAGTTGTTTTTATATGGGATCCATAAGTTCTGACGTTCTCCGAAGTTGGCTAAATAAGAGCCAGACCTGATTTCCAGAAAACAAGGAGCAATGAGTTTTGAACAGCTGCTGCTGCCCTCTAGCAGTTACGCTGAGATTTCCAGAGCAAGCCATGTCCAACTGCAGCTTTCTCTCTCTCTTTTTTTACACATCTTTATTGGAGTATAATTGCTTTACCACATTGTGTTAGTTCCTGCTGTACAACAAAGTGAATCAGCTGTATGTATACATATATCCCCATACACCCTCCCTCTGGAGCCTCCCTCCCACCCTCACCATCCCGCCCCTCTAGGTCACTGCAAAGCACCCAGCTGGTCTCCCTGTGCTCTGCAGCAGCTTCCCACTAGCCATCTATTTTACATTTGCTGCAGCTTTCTTAACAGACCCCTTCAGAAACCATAATGGGCCTTATGGAAACTCAGAGGGGATTTTTCCTCAGTCATATGGGACGGGAGAAACAACCTTCCCTTTGCAGAGCAGAATCTACTTAAGCGAGCAGTAGATTCACGTCGAGCAGAATTCCAAGCCAGGCTTTATCCACTGAAATGAATGAAGGGGACATGCACATTCCCAGGACCGCTGTGGCCCCTCCTGCACGTGGTGGCCGCACGCTTCTGTGCTTTTGGTACCAACCTCAGGAGAACAGCTTCCTCCCGGACCATCTAAGGGCCCTGCTGGCCACGCTTTGTCACTGAGCACATCCTGGTTGAACTACTCCTGAACTTTTCTGCCAGTGTGAGACCCCCCTCCTCTCGGGGAGCCCACCATGTACAACAGCCCAGTGGCACCTTGGACAAGGCGTGCCCATGGCAGGACCCTGTGAGGTAATTTACCAAATTCGCCAAAATACTGTTTTTGAAAGACCATCCAGTGGCCAACTTACAGTGAGATCAAGGATCTGAATCTACCAATTTTACCAAAACTTGCTTATTTTAACTACGAGTATTTATAAAGTTTTACCAATTTGACTACTTATAAAGTTGGATTGGAATAGATAAAGGGAATTAAGAGAACTGTGGAGAGCGAGGTCCTTGTGGGGCCTTCAGACTCCCCCTGAGCACATCCCCCCACAAACTTCCTTCACCCACCCCACCCCACCCCAAGACTCCCCTACCTTCCCTACTCTCTGCCCCTCCCCACCTCTGCTCCCTGTAATATTCTCTCTTTATTTCTCCCTAATATTCATCCCCTTTCTGGGATCTGCAGCTTAGGCCAGGCCATGTCCATACCTTTCTATCATCTTTGACCTGAGACAAATCACATATTATTTAAGATGCTGTTTTGGCTTTGTCATCACAGTCGATTCACTAACATGACCCAGAGACCTTCAAAAGTTGTTTTTAAAAGGTCTCATCCGATAACTTCATACACTTAATCTTACAAAGACATGAATGGAAAACACTGTCAATTCAGTAAATTCAGCAAATGGGCCATTTGGTGAATAGCTTATTGAGCAAATTGGCTTTTGTGGAAGTGGTCACTAGGAAGAGATGCCTGCACCCCTATTCTTGTTCAGGGGATCAGAAGCCCACAGGGTTCTAAACTTCCGCTTAGAGACAGCATGCATGGCTGTCCCTGTAACACCAAAAAAAGAGGAACCCACGTAAAAGTTAGAGGAAAGCGCAACCACATAGGAAAAAGGAGAGGAGAGGCAGTGGCCGGGATGCAGCAATATAAACAGACCAGAAAGTGCTGGAGGCATACAAGGAAATAAGGTAGGAGGAAGCCCGAACGCCAACGAGGGTAGCTGCCTGAAGTCTCTACAAAGGATCAAACCTCCCAGATCTGTATCTGTATCAGCTCTCGGTGTTCCCGAAACCCACGTTGCCAAAGTACACACAACTATTAATACCTTAACATTCTCCTTTTTATTAATAAAAATACTTAAAATGTCCCCAGCCCAAGCTATTGTTTGACACAAATCTAAGTCTAATGGAATGGACACCAGCCCTTACAGAAAAGACAGCAGGACTTTAGTTTAGTATAATATTCACAATGGGTGTGATCTCCTTTACTCCTCCAAAAACTCTAAAATACACACTATTTATGTTTCAGTTTTAAGGATGAGGATGGTCCATGACTTGCTAGAGCCTCGGTCCCAGACCCATTTCATGCTAAAGCCTTCATAAGTGCAGCCACACTTAACACCTAAACATAACCTCCAAGTTCTGATACTCCTTCCATCAAGAAGCTGGGTGCCTGTCCCATCCCATGTAATCTGGGCAACTGCTTTAATCAATGCAGAATGGTGAAAATAACACCATGTTCCTTCCAAGGCGGTGCTGTAACAGGTGACACAGCCTCTGCCTCGTGTGCTGGACCTTCGTGTCTGGAGCCCTGAGCTGCAACCTAAGAAGCGTGACAATTCCGAGAGCACCAGGCCGTGAGGAAGCCAGGCCTCATGTGCAACAGTCCTCCTCTTCCAAGCATCCCGTTCCAGGCACCCAACACACGTGTGAACGGGCCTTTGAGTCTTCAGATGATAAAGTTACCCCCCAAATCTCAAGTCTTCCAGGTTGAGGCCCCAGACAGTGTGTGGCAAAGGCAAGCCATTCCCACTGTGCCTTGTCCAAATCCACACTCCAGAATTCACAAGCATGTGGTAGTTCTGGGCGGCTAAGATTGGAGGTGATTTGTTCCATGCCGACAGTCTCTGGAATAACACCCTTCACTATCGCATGCCATGCTCCCCACCTCAAATTCCGCATGATGGAATTAGCTGACCAGTGCTGTAGCTGACAACCAAATGAAGCCACAAGTAAAATCACAGATACACAGAAACACACAGACACACCCTCCGTGGACTTCATCCTCTGTGTACACCGTGCACACACCTTTTAGCAGAATCCACCACATCAACACCACAACCAAACAAAGGAAGTAAAAAGAACTACTCAAAACATAGCATGCCATGTTGCATATATTTTTACGTGGAAATGAATGAACAAAACCACCCCTATAGAGAAATCCCATTCAACCAAATGAAAGGCATGCAAAATCAAGTCAATAATCTTTGGATGGGTGTAAGGCGATTTGTTACAAGCAGTGAACACAGGAAGCAGGGCTGTTTTGCTCCAGAATACTTCATAGGAATGGAGATGGGATCCCACAGAAGGACCAGGTAACTGACTACCCAAAGCAGGGGAGGACCCAGACCTTCTAATCAATCTATGAGGATGTAGAGTGTCAAAACAAAACCCGGCAACAAGAATCTCCAGAGGAAAGAGCTCAGTTGTGGGAATTGACAAAAGGCTCTGGGGACAAAGACAGGCAACCAGTGCTGGTCTACATCCTAGTGGAAAGGGGTAAAGAGAAGCAGGTGCCCAAACTCAGCCCCCCGTCCTTGCTGTGGGACCCTCGCAGGCTACCAAAATCCACTAAATGGAAGAAATCAAACTGCTACCTGGGTTTCAGGATGGGTGTTTGCACCTTTAAAGTTTCAAGTTTGCTACTGAATGAGCATCTTTCTGAATAAGCTGGCCAGAGGTGTCTTCACTGCTCCCACACAAGCACACCAATGATCGAGCGCCACCTGCTGTTCAGAGGAGGTACTCCAATGCGAAGCAAAGCCCCAATTTTTGCAAAATAAAAAGTACTGACTGTGACCTTTCAATACAGTACAACTGTGATATGGTGCTGGCACCAGAACAAAACAACACGTCCATAGGAATCAAAGAGAAATCCAAGAAGCAGACCACATGGACTGCATTTTAAAGGTGGCCATCAAATCATTAGAGAAAGGAAAATTTAGTCCTAGTTAATTAAATAGCCATTTGGCAAAAAGTAAAGCTAAGTTCCCACTCTGGACCAGAAATCAAAATAAACTTGATACAGATCAAGGAGATTAATGAAAAAAAAAAAAAAGTAAAACCAGACTGAAAAGAGAATAAATATAGGTTAGTGTATATCTCTCTCAAGAGAGAAAAGGTCTTTCAAGGTACAAAAACAAAGGAGGAAAACTCTCCAGAATAAGATTGCAAGAATTGAAAAGGGGTTTGCAACAAAAACTTTATAACCAAAATTAAAAGGCAAATGACGAATTAGAAAAATATTTGTGAACACATCCAGGAACCAGAAAAATGAGCCACAGAGATGGATGGAGTTGGCTGTGTATAAAAGAGAAACAAGTATCTCTTAACCAAGTATTTCTCAGCGTCCAAATTTCTTAGCACAAATGAAAACAAAACCAAGATGATACTTCTTTTTTATCAAAATTAGCAAAGATAATCTACACGTAGTGTAGGTAAGAAGTGGGACGTGGATCACTCATTCATTCCTGGTGGGTGAGCAAAACAAAGGTGTTTCTCAAGCGTGACCTGGCAATTCTTTAGGACAATCTTGAGATGCTCAGATCATGTGACAGAAAACAACCAATCTACTGCAATAAATAACGCAAAGAAATAAAATTTGACACACAGATGTAGGCAGAAGAATGTGTACTGCAGCATTATTACTACTAATTAAAATCTGGAATGATAACCTAATCCGCAACACTAATTAAACAAGGAAGGGTGTACTATAAAGTTTTTAACTTCTCAAAATAAAACTTTTATAATATAGAAAAATATATGTGAGGCAAAACCAGCAAATAATCAAGTAATTTGAAGTCAGATCCTATTTTACTTTAGAACTCAGTATTTTAAAAATCAGATAAGTGCAGTACATTCAGTAAAAAATTCCAATAAGTAATGACCTACTGGGAAGACTTCATCCGCACCAAGTTTTCCCATGTTGGTCGCTATGAAACTTGAGGGGCATTTTCTGAGTCACGTTTAAGATGAAGAAAATAAAACCATCAATCCACAATGGCGTTCTTATCCAAGTAATGTACCCTTTAAAAATAGTGTCTCTTTCACTTCAGTTGTTGCATTGACAAGAAAGCAGGAACTGGTCTCAGAAAATACCCTTAACCATCCCTTTGCCCCACAGGTAGTGGGCAGGGGGTTAAGGGGTACAAAATCTAAAGAGAAAAGCAAAAGGTATGCAAAAGATAAGACACATTATCAAAAACTAGGAAGAAGGGCCATAATAAAATTGGCAGAAATGCCACAAGTCATTGCCTTTCCCAGAGGGAAAACACAGAAATAAAACCCAAAGAAGAAAAACTAGAACCAGACACAGCAGTAACAACAGCTCGTGGTCACTGTACATGGCTATGTCACTCCCACCACTCACACATCCCCACGAGCACACCTACCAGGTTAATCCCCAATCATTGCTGGATGGTGTCTGAGCTGGCATTCAAACTCAGATGCTCTGTGCCCAGAGTCTGTGACTCTGATCTGCTGTCCAGGGCCCCCAACACTTCCCATTCTAGCACAAAAAAAAAAGGTCGTCTTTCTTGGGCACCACAGGGTATACAGAAGAGACTGCTAAGGGGCTGGCCCAAGCGCACAGAGCTACCCAGAGGCAGAGAGATGAACCTTCAGTGCACTCCATTCACAGCACACCTGCTGGGAAGCTACAGAGCTACTCCTCAGTACATAACACAGAGCACTAGAAACACTCGGCCGGTCCCCCAGTCACAGCTGCAACGAGGAGGATGTTTCCTTCCAGGTCGAATACAAGAGCAATCTTTCCTTTTTAAAGAAGAAATGTATACTCATAAAAATGGTACGATCTTTAAAATCAGCCTACTAAATCGCAACAGGCAAACACGACCCAAATCAGAGGTACCTGACGTGTGAACACTCTGGTAGCCATTTAGTCATTTATTAAGCCCCTATTGCAGGGCCAAGTTTTCACACTAGTGGGAGACCTTTAAAATTTCTGTCTAAACCATTCCCTTCAAATAGGAAAATGACTTATCCAATGCATTCTTCCTGTAATCTGCAAAAGTACCTGTCCCTGCTCTAAAAACCGCTGTCCCTGTTTACCTAGGCTGGGATTAGAGAACCGTTTGCGAGAGGAATGAGTGATGAATTTGTATTGCCTAAAAGTCACATCAAGAAGACGACCAGGAACCCTCACAGCTGAAGTGGTGTGTATGCCCTAGTGATGCTGCAGTGAACTACCGCAAAGGACTTTTCTTTCCCTTTTGCAGTACTGCAATGTGGCCACGAGAGGGCATCAGCAACCTAGTATGCTAGCCCACAGCAGGACACAATGGAAAATACAGGGTTTCAAAGCAAAGGCTGTTGTTTTCCAGGAATTCATGCTCCAGGATTTAAGCTTGGAGCGAAGCATTTTTTCCAAGACAAGAGGCCTGCCCATGTCACATGGTGCTCATGCCAGGCCTAGAAAACAGGGCTGCTGGCATTAGCAATACCAGTTCGAGGACACCAAAAATATGTTCTTGGCCACATTCCCTTCTATGGGAAACTGAACCAGGGTTCAACACTCTATAAGCCAACCAAACTGTGAAGCAGTTGGACTTAAAACAAACTGATCCCATCACACTCCTCCTGCTTTAGCAATCTCAAAATTATAGACCTTCAGGAGTTACCAGACAATGGCTCAGACGGAGAACTTAAAACAGGTATCTGGTTTGGTCAAAAACAATACAGTCTATAGAATCTCCCAGAAAAAAGAATGGGAAGGAAATGGGAAATATAAAGGAACAAGTTGGGACGAGGAAGAGGAGTGGAAAGACTGAGCAAAGGAAAATTAGATGACAGAAGAGGAGGGAAGGTGGGATAAGATAAGATAAAGTAAAATAATGTAGAATAATGTCAAATACAGTCAAATACAGTCAAATAAAATAAAATAAGATAAAATAAAATAAAATAATAAAATAAAATAAATGAGGCTGCTTCATTAGCACGGAACTCTCCAACAGTGGGTCAAGTCTAGTCAAAGCTGAAGGACTACATGCCACTAAGTCGAAGAGAAATTCTTAAGGAACTAGAAAATTACCTGGAAGAGGCAAACTTCTCAATGTGGCCACACTTCTAGAGCAGCCCCATCAAAAGCTCTCAGCACCCCATGATACTAGCCTTACATCCACGGCGGCTCATGGATGGACAGGCACGTTCATGGCAGCGCGGTGAGTTATTGCTTAGTCACACACTAACTCCAGTTCTTCTTAATGAGCTGCGGTTTTTGCTGGGTTTACTCAGTGTGTACACACACACACACACACACACACACACACACACACACACACACCCCTATCTATATATTCTGTACAAGGGATAGGAAAGTTGACAGCTAAAGAACCTGGGATGCTCTGGGGGGCAACTACATAACAGTACATTCCCGGCACCATCGCTAAACTGCGCATTGTTTAGAATTAGCAACTTCCTAGTATAACAAACTTCACCAAATCTCCCAGAAAATCTCAAAATCCCACCTTGATAGTCTACTTAACAAACCAGCCCTGTGTCTGAGCCAGAGAAGCGAGAGACTTAGACAAAGTGTTCACAGCACTCCTTACACCAGGGAAGGCCATTGTCCAGCACCTGGCTGATGGATTCATTACCCTGGGGGAATCTGCGGAGGAGGAGGGTCCCTGTCTCTGAGAGGCTCCCCTCCTTCTTTCTGGATGGGCCAAGTGACAAGGTTTCCAGTCCTCAATCACAAACCCTGTAAGGGCCTTTGAACAGCCTTTCTTGAGGTTATGTTAGAAACATCTTTTCCTTAGAGAGATGTGATGACTTTTCACTTTACTGCCCAGCGAAAATACAGGGGGAAAACATGACTTTTTGCTACCCAGCATCTCTAGATTTTTCTGCATTATTTCACGTCACATTACTAAGATGCTTTCTAGATACTTCATTTGAAAACATGAGCTTCATAACTTGATCACTTCCTCATTAGCTTATACCTCTTTATTTTAAATAAAGAAGTACTTTGCTATGCTAAAAAGCAGTCTCTCCAAGAGCAAATCCAAAATCAAATCACAATATTCCAGACGGAGGTCATAAAATTTTGGACATGGGTAAAATCCAGCTTAGTGCCTGTTTTTATAAAGTTGTATTGGGACACAGCCCTGTCCACGGGTTTACATATCATGTATGGCTGTTTGGTCACTATACCAGCAGGGTAGCCGTCACGACTGGCCGTCACCTATGGCCCATAAACTATAACATATTAATTTCTGGCCCTGTACAGAAAAGGTTTGCCATTCCATTCTATATGGAATGTTACATAAGCAGTAATGATTATGTAATAATACAAAGAAAATGCTGACCTCTTCACTCAGCAGAGAATGAATCATCAAAAAAGTTTTTTTTTTTAATTTTCCTCCCTAAAAATTCACAAAGGGTGATAGTACAATTAGCTTAAATAACCTGGAGCAAGTCCTCTGCAGTCAAGGGTGCAACACATTTCAACAACACTTTGAAGGCATCCCTGTCACAATTGAAATCAATATTTGATCAATTTGATTATATCTTAGACAAATGTAAAATACATGATTCAATATATGTGAAAATAAAACATAAATCAAATCCTATGCTGAAGACGGGGCATACAGAGAAAGCACAAGGGTACTGACAACCCAAACAAAGGGCCAAATGTCCACGGTCACTGACAGGAAAGCTGACACGGAACACGGGAACCAGCTCTGCACTGGGAGTCAGGATCAGAGGCCAAGTTCATTATCATTATTCATTCGTGACCATAACACACACATTAATATTTATTGACTATTTTCTCTACGTATGGCGCTATGCTGTATACTTCCTCTTTTTCAGTTCTTACAACTATATTATAAGGCAAGCTACAGCACGCCCATTTTGCAGATGGGTAAATTCCATTAGAGAGTGAGTCACCTTAGGAATTCACAAGCCAAGAAGTAGCTTGTAATGTCCCAATCCTCCCTTTGTCCCCCAGAGCCACCCAGTCCGTTGAGTCCTGCCTCAACCACTGCCTCCCTGCGAGTCCCTGGTCAAGTCACTTAGTCTCTGTGTTTCAGTCGCCTGAATTAGGACTTCTGTTAAATGGGTTGCAGCCGGTGATGCGTATCACATTTTATAAGTCTTTTTTCCCCCAGACTTTATCACTAGGTCCCAGTCGAGTACCAGTGTGATGCTCATCTCATTGAAGGACTGATAAACTCTTGCTGAGTCAAGGAGTAAGTGAAGGAACTCTGTTCCTTCCTGGGAAGATGCTTTCCCTTTCATGGTAGTCTGTAATACCCCTTGTGTTTAAGTCCAGCACTTAACTTGGATTTCTCTAGTGAAAAACTAAAATGCACTAAAAGCATTCTGTGTATGACCCATCAGCATGGCACAGGAGGGCATACAAAGGTGAATAACACGGTCACCCAGCTAATACAGCACTAACAGTAACAGCAAGGACCAGTCATTCATCCAATTAAGGGTAAAGGTGTATGACGTATAGAGGTAAAACCTTCACAGGATTGAGATGCCAGAGAGCTTGTGTCTGTGAAAAACAAAAAAAGACTAGAGAGAAATGCCATTTGAATAGATCCTGAAGGACATTTAGTATTAAAACTATCAGCTATCTAATATCCAGAGAATCACAGGACATGTGATATAGAATAAACAGTGTAAATTGACAGATGAGTCACACGTCCTTTCATAGTCGGTACATTGGCACATGACACCTTTCTCTGTACCTGACTATGTTCGCTAGGCAAATACCGAATTAAATTATGTTCAGAGAATACAAATTAAGTAAGAGAGCAAATGCATACTGAGGTCCAGCCCCAGGAAAAGAAAATGTGTCCAGCAGAGAATGGAAACTCTTCCTAGCAGAAGCAGCACCTGTGTCTGCTCACATGACACCACCCCATGCCTAGAGCTCACCACGATGAGCTGGTCCTCACAGTGTGGTTCCTGGACCAGCGGCATCCTGGTCTCCTGGGAACTTGTCAGAAATGTACGTTCTCAGGCCCCACCCCAGACCTCTGGCGGTGGGCAATGTGTATTTTCATAAGCCCTCTAGGTTGTTCTGATGGGCACTCAAATTTGAGAACAACTGGTCCAAAGGACTGTGCTTGATAAAATTCTGAGGTTGGTTTGGGCGCCACAGAAAATATCGCCATAGTGATACGTCACGTCGGTCCCAGGCAAAGGAGGCAGGATGGGGAACACAGGAGTATCATCCCTGCAGCATCCACAGTGGGCGTCAAACATGCTCTGATCACTACCTAACACGTGTGCATGTCAAGCAGTAATGAACACAGTCACAGCAAGGAAGGCACACCGCTCTGCAAAGTATAGAAAAAGCACTTGCTGGGAGGGGGATGTTTTCTTAACAGATAATGATTTATCTTCCCAATAAATTGAAAGAGCCAGGAACAATTACTACGGTTATAAAACATATAGGTGCTAGAACAGGTTATGATCTATACTGCTTACCAGGTATTTATCCTTGGATTATATTAGGTTTATACAAGATAAAGCCAAACTGTCATACCGATGTTTAACTCTGATGAAACTATGCAGATAAAGATGATTTTGATGGGATTAGAGCACAGACTACAGTCTCTCCTTTGGCCCTGAAACAGTGAGGTGTGGAGCAGGCGCTTATAAACCCCATTGTTTCGGTCATTTTCTGAGGTAGGCAATGGCTCCTCAATCGTCTGCCAAGGTTACTGACCATCTTCTGGGTACCTGCTGCAAGCGTACCAGTGTGATACATCAAGAGGGTGCAGCCAGATCACTCACATCAATAAGGGATAAATAACCAGAACAGATGGCAAAACTGGAAAAGAGGCACCTGGCCTTGGAAGAGGTCCAAGGCCTGGGCACAGCCCCAAAGTTACATATTATATTGGAGCTTTCCAAAAATTTAGAACAGGACATGTACTTTACAGGGTTGGAGCACGTTCTTTCCAGTACAGTTAAATGTGCTATCTGTGGAACATACTTCCCCTCCCAAATCGCGCTCCACAAGGATCATCATTTGACAGAAGTGTCCACTGGACGCTGCAGGTTCCAAGCAAGTCAGGACACTTGCAGGCAGTCACCTCGTTCCGGTTTACGACCATGCCCCTTAGAAGTGATTTCAGGTACGAAATGCTATCTGCCCCAAAGCATTCAAAATAACCTTAAGAGAGCTATGTATTAAGATGCAGACATTTATAATAATAGTCCTCTCCAAGGAGAGGACACACAAAGTTGCACAACTGATGGATAAGAAATCATAACTTTGAGAGAAAACACATTTACCAACAAGTAGAAAGTGAAATTTGTTCACTATTTTGAAATCCTGAGAAATTACAAAAAGACAGAGAGAAAGAAAAAGATAGTAATTTTATTTTTAAAAAATTGGGTATATGCAGCCCTGAAAGATCAGATTGATGGAAGGACCCACAGTCCAAACAGGAGCAGTAGAAAGTCACAGCAGAAGAAGTTTCAGGGGCAGAGGTGGGCCAAGAGGACAGGAGGGCAGGTGAACCAGGGAGGCTCCAAGAGTGGAGGCAGCGGATACAGGAAGCGGGTGATGGCCTGAGCAAGTACCAGGGTGCCTGGTTGGCACAGCACACACAGAGCAGCTGGATGGGCCAGCACTGTCCTGACCCTTTGGCTCTGAGCAGTGACCAGCAAAGGCACTTGCAAGCAGGAACAGGGAGCACAGGCAGGAAGCCAGAGAGGAAGGCTTTGCATGACAGGGGACCACCAGAAGCTGGCCTGAGCGACTGGTTCTCCCTGTCTGGCTGCCTGTCCCAAGCCTGCTCACGTTCCGTGAAGTCAGGACACAGTGAGCAAAGACAGCATCCCCAGATGGCAACTGGGGCACACAAGTAAAAAGAGGAATGGAAAACACAACCACAGGACATCCAAGGGAGAAAGCACCGAACAGGAGACTTTCAGTGTATACATAACACTCTCAAAGCTGACAGCACCATCGCATGGATGAAACAAACAGAGACTGTTATAAAAATGAAAAAAAAAAAAAAAAAAAAAAAAGACAACTCAAAATATGAACAAATATCACAATGGTCCTAACAACTGATGAGAAAACGAGTGCGCTGGAAGCCCAGCTGAGGAACTCTCCCTGAGAAAAAAAAAGGAATGGCAAGAATGAAAAACAAAAGGTAAGAGACACAAGACAAATGGAAGGGAGCCCCTTCCTCTGTTTCACAGTTTTTTCAGAACAGAGTAGAGAGGAGCTAGCAGGAGAGACTGGCAAAGACCTGGAGAAAGACACATAATTCTTTAGAATAAAAAGGTCCCACTTCCTAAACAAAATAAATGCAAAAAGACAACAAAGAAAAAATAGATATCTTCACCTATCATGAGATGTAAAACCTCTGAAGGACAAAAGAGGCCATAGAAATGAGGGGTAAACAACAGACTGGGGAAAAAAAGAAACAGCAACCCCCAACAAACAAATGAATGCTGAAAAATGTAAAGACTGACAAAAATTTAGGAGGAAAAACTCGATGGAAAACTGGGTAAACGATACAGAAGGACATTCACAGAAGAGCAGCTGCACGTGGCCACGTCCATCACCGTCATAATCCACCAAGTACACCTTGAAACAAGTGGACACTGGACCTAGAAGACTGCCCACACCGAGCAGAGTGATAAAAGTCAATGCTCAATGGGGACGAGGTAGGGAACACAGAGCCACAGTGTGGGAGAGGACATACTCTGTACCTGTCAGGGGGCCACATGCCAGTATCTCTTAAATTTGAAAATGTGCATCTTCAGGATCCGGCAATTGCATTTCTAGATTCTGTCCCGAGCTGCTCACAATAGTTAACTTCTATTAAGTGCTAGAAGCCCAACATAGTTTTAAGTCACTACCTTCAATCCTCCTAAAAGCCTATAATATAAGGTAGGTCAGTATTACTGTTCTCGTTTTACAGATGGGGAACCTAAGTCACAAGGGGGTCCAGGAACATTTCTTGAATCAAATAGCAGTAAATGGAGAAAACAAGGTTTGAGGCCAGGCAGCCTGGCTCCACTGTCTGCTCTTAAATATACACTATTTTTAATCTAAGATATATTCTTATGTGTGCCTGGAGCCACACCCAGGATGTTTATTACAGCATCATTTATATGGCTGAGAAAGTAAGAAAAACAGCTACCAGCAGCAGTGAAACAGATAAATAACACCTCAGACTATGGAATACTATGTAGCATTTAAAAGAAAGGAGGGGGCTTCCCTGGTGGTGCAGTGGTTAAGAATCCGCCTGCCAATGCATGAGACATGGGTTCCATCCCTGGTCCGGGAAGATCCCACATGCTGCAGAGCACCTAAGCCTGTGCACCACAACCTCTGAGGCTGTGCTCTAGAGCCCTCAAGCCACAACTACTGAGCCTGCATGCCACAACTACTGAGCCCACACGCCTAGAGACTGTGCTCTGCAACAAGAGGAGCCACCACAATGAGAAGCCCACACACAACGAAGAGTAGTCTCTACTCGACACAACTAGAGAAAGCCCACAAGCAGCCACAAAGATCCAACACAGTCAAAAATTAATTTAAAAACAAACAAATAAATAAATAATAAAAGGAGATACAGTTACATGGAAAAGCATGGAAAATCTTTAATTCATATTGTAAAGTAAAAAAAAAACAGTGCAAGAGAATATGGAATATGCAGAATAACTGCAGAATAATATTAAAATATCCTTTTAATTAAGAAATATATGTGTGTGTGTGTAAATGCACAGAAAGAGGTAACAAAGGTAAACAAATCAATCACATATGTTATCACATCATAACAGATGCTATCCAGAGGGAGGGGGGTCCAGTGAGATGGCAGGGCAGGAAGAAGGGTGGTTCAAAGGGCATTTCCATCCCCGTTTATGTGTGCTAACAGATCAAGGATGTATTCACATATTTCTCATAGAGAAGTAAGCTCGGATCAAGGAAACATTTACTTTAGCAGTTGTTATACGCCAGCCATAAAGCACTTACAGAGATCTTATTTCATTTTACAATAACTTTATGTGATGATCAATATTTGATGATTATTAATTTAGTCATAGAAAAGGACAGAATGATTCCATGTGTTTCAGTAATTCACTGCAAATACCCTGATACCTGAAGCAGCTTGGATTCGAGCTCCAGTCTAGCACCAACCATGCTGAGACAGAAAAGGGTGACTAGCAAGGTTGACAGGAGGGCTGAGAGGAAGAGGTCTGCCCGCTACCAAGGGCGCCCAGAGCCAGGCCTTACCGCAGCGATCGCGGACCACGAGGTTCCGGCCTTCCTTCAGGTGGATGGTGAGGAGGTAGGCGAAAGGGCTGGGCAGGTTACTCAAGCCATCGCCGGCTTCCCCGAGAGTCTGCACAGATGGAGAAGTCAGTGAAGTCAATTATCTTGGGCCCAAGAAAAAGAATGTCGGAAACACTTCTTCATTTAAGGAGAAAGGGTGACCACTGTAATGGCAAATCTAGCATCATCCACACTCCCACCCATGTTGACAACTTGGTCACAGTGTTCTTCATCCTTCTCCCCAGTGGGATTCTATGAGAATTCATGACAATAGCTTCGCAACATTAACTTCCCAAGAAGAAGCAGGTAAGCTGCACACCGACATCGGACATCCCCTTCAACTCAGCGTGTCCTGCAGGATCCTTTATCCTAGGGCTCCCGGTGGAGCACCCCAAGAGAACAGAGCACACCACTCTGGTCCACACCTCCCAGCTCGGATGTGTGACGTCTGCCTCTTCTTCTCCCCTCGCCTCACCAGCCTGCATCAGTTCAGGTGCACCTCCTGCACATGTAACAGAAACTTTCCAGTTCTCAGCTACTCAGCTGATCACCTACTGAGCCAAGCCCATCTGCACGTGCCCCTCCCCTGGGTCCATATGGGACACATTTCCTCTCTGTTTTCCCGCCTGTGGCATATTTTCCTTTCACTCCTTGGTCCCCATGATACCGTTTCCTACACTTACCCACACAGTCTCACCTCCCCCCACCGAGTTCACTTCCCTCTCCAGCTATGCCTCAACTCCTATAAGCTAATAACACCAAACTCGAGTCTGTTTTTGAATATTTCTTGAACAAATCCAATTCAAGTTCTGCAAAGAGCAAATTTGTGTCTTTTGAGAGAAAAAGTACAGGTAAAGTGATTTATTATTCACGTATTTGACTTTCAATTAATTGACCTGTGGTTAAGCTACTCTCGACAGCCTTCCTTTGAAAGTTTCTCGGTCCACATTTCAAAGCACTTCAAAATGGCTTTGTCTCCTGTACCATCTCACTCAATTTCACGGCTCTGTATTTTTAGAAGAATCTATCCCACTCTGACAAATCGATAGACACTGAATTCATCTTTTCCAGCCACAATTTGCAAGGCCTGCCTTTGGGGGTGGATACAGTTCAGCATCCTTTAGAAATAAAAGAGGCAGAGATCCAGATGTTTGATAAGAAATATTTACAGCATGTACTTTGGCTTTTGTTTGTTTTTCAGAAACGTCACTTACAGATTGCTCTTCGAAATGCTGGGATGTCAGAGAAGCATTCAGATCACCACTTCCACAGAGTTTCTGTAAACAAGAAGAAAAAATAATAATAACTTGGCTTTGAAAAAAAGCAAAAGAATATCAACCTTCAAGGATATCCTTTATCAGGTCTTTCCCTCTGAAGCTGCCATTTGCATACTCAGTTTCAGATGTGCGGACTGCCTTCCGGAGTGTGTGGCAAGTCTTGGCAGTAAAAGGCTGACTCACTGGAATCCATCTGGCTACAGCCTCTGCCCTCTTAGTCACTGATCAGCGTGTGGATAAGGTCGATTCTGCCCTCCTGCGGGGCCGCTGAGGCAACCGCAGTTCATCCAAACCATTACCGTGCCAGCAGCTTTGTTCCAGGGCAGGCAGTGGGAGCAGCAGGGCCAGCCTGCCCGGTCCCTCCATCAGGGGCCTGCCTGGCCCCCAGCCATCAAAGAGAAAAGGGCAGATCCGGTACCAGAGACCTGAGCTTATCACTCAAGTAGGACACATTTCAAATATGACCACAAAGACCTTCCTCCAACCATAACCTCACAGGTCTAGCAACTGTACAAGAACCACTGAAAGAGGAGGAAATGCAAATTCTCAACAAACGACCTCAGATTGGGAGGTGTCTATGTTTCCTACTTAATTATGCCTCTGCCAGCCCAGGAAATGGTGCCACGGAGCAATGAAGTGAGTGTGGTTCAGCAGGTCGTATGGGATGCAGCAGACACCTGCACTGTATCAGGTTTTATGTGCACCAATGTGGGGTCCAGAGAAGCTCTGGGATTTTATGAAGGTTCTGGGTTAGGTGTGAGGATGGCTGCCTGGATGGAAAGGCACGGTGGAAGGGAAATGAGCAAAAGGTCTCCCAGAATTTTGGCTACGTTTCTGTTTGTCAGACACTTAGTCAGGGCTGATTTCCTGTGGGAAAACATGAGATTTCTCCCTCCAAACAAGGCTGAGTAACTCTGAAGTTATGGGTGAATTTGGACACAGGCGGCAGGCCTGCGGAGATTGCTTAGATGACCAGGAAGCTTTGGGGAGTGAAGATGGAGACCAGGTGCACTGTGATAATTGCTCCTTCCCACCCACAGCACCAATCAGGGAGATCCTGGCACAACTCAGAGATCCTGACTGGGTGGAAGGCAGGTTGCCCTCCAAGACACACACACACACACACACACACACACACACACACACACACACACACACACACACACACACACACACATTCTCTCTCTCTCTCTCTCTCCCCCCCCCCACCCCCTCAAGTGGAGCTCAGGCAGCAGCAGAACCTGGACTCTAGAGCAACAGGGCACTTCTTCAGGCCCTAAGATGGCTGACGAAGGGCTTCAAACAAGCCCGGGCTCTCTGGTCCACCCCCCTGCATGCAGTGACACCAAGAAATGTCACAGCAAGGCAGAAACGGGCCCTGATCACAAGTCTCGGGGAGCCTCCCAAGCCCTCACCAGGGAGCACAGAGGCCCTACACGTATTTGCATCTGTGCGTCTCCCATCACATCTGCCTCTTTCTCCCAATCCCAGCTCAAATGTCTGTTGACTGTGAATACATTTCATTCAATTCAAATTCACACAGGACCCAGGGTGATTTCAGACACATGGACCTTTCTCTAAGGACCCCAGCTCTTCAATCACTGGAGCTCCACCACCCCCAAGCTCTGGAAGTACCACCACTGCCCTACTGGACAAAGAGCCTTCACTCCCAACGCAGGCTTCACCTGACAGCGGACAAAGAAATAGGCAGCTGGGCCTCTGCTGGTCCTCTCCCCATTCCGGTTCCCAGTTGGTACCTCCTACTTGTATTATGTGTAAAATGACAGCCAGGTGAGTGGGACAGAACAGCCTGAAGACCACTTTGTGATTACAATCAAATCTTATTCAACCCTCCCAATTTCAAAAGACTTCTCCTCGTGCCTTTTACACTACTACCCCTCCTCACAATTATCTCCTGGAAGCTCAGCGATTCCTCTTCTGCCTGATCTGCAAAACCCAAAACAGCCCAATCAGGTCTTCCTGTGCAGAACCAACAAGTAACACCTGCTGTCTGATCTCTGCAGCCTGCTCACCCTGTCAGTGTCTCCAGTTTTATGAAAAGCTCCACGTAACCAACCCGGTTGGAAGGCAGTTCCACAAAAGTGCCGATGCTGGGATGGGAATTCCTACTTAAAGTGCGTGGTTACGAGTCAAGGAACGTGTGGTCCCGTAGCCTCTACTGTCAAATAGAAAGAATGGATGTTTCTTAAAAAGCATCACCCCTCAGACCTGCACACCGCACACACTCTCTCAGGGGAGCCTCCCTGTACTTAATGATCACGTTCATTCAGTGACAAAATGAGCCCACATCCCCACCATCATTTACACACTATCAAAGACGAACACGGAGCTTTTATTCAAATACACGATAAGTCTTCCACTTAGAACAACGTGGAAATTAAATGTGAAGAATGACATTAATTCAACATTACGGCTGGTTTTACTCACAGAAAAGTCACAGAACCTAAAGTTATGGTTCCCACAGCCCCCGTAACTGTCACACACCGTATATACACACCAAGGAAAGCAATGACCATAAAGAAGACAGGCAAGGCTACAAAAGCACCGGAGCACCGGGTGACAGCCGCTGGGGGACACATAACCTTGAATATTCCCCTACACTCTGCACGGAGCCAAAGGTATTGTCCCCTGAGTAGAAGCTGCGTTATTTTCAGCGTCTCTGTAAACCTAGTAACTGCATCAGTGAATTTTTCATTAAAAAACTAGAATTAGTATTTTTCTTATAGGAATCCCTGGTATCTGCCACCATTAGAAGATGTTTTGTTGATGTTCTCAACAAGCATAGTCAAGCACTCTCATTTCTTAAATTTTACTTTAAAAAAGTTAACAGAGTAAAAGTGGCTTTTGACATGTGTGTCCCGTGCGATGACTCTAACATGTATATATCTGTGTAACTACCACCACTATTAGGACACAGAGTTCCCCCAAAAATACGCCTGCATGTGATCCCACTGTGATCAATTGTTCCCTCACCCCTAATCCATGGCAGTCACGGACCTGTCCTCATGCTATATTTTCACCTTTTTCCAGAATATGGTATAAATGGAATACATGCAAACTTTTGACACTGGCTGATGTCTTTCACTTGGCACAATGCCTCTGAAATCCATTCAAGTTGGCATGTGTATAAATAGTTCTTTTCTAAAAAACTGCTGAATGATAATTCCATCATTATGAGCGTATCATAGTTTGTTTATCCATTAAGCACTGGTTTTAACCATTTTAAACAAATGCTTCCAAGGACATACCAGGAAAAGACAAATAATCTTGAATATCATCAATGCTGAAAAGTCTTAATATGACAAAACTCTCTAATTATATACAAAAATCCAGAAACTCAGCATTAACATGTTGGCATGAGGCTAGTCAGCTCTCACACAACTCTCACTTTAACCTTTCAGAAAAGTGGGATTTGTGCATGCATGTGCGTGAGTGCATATGTGTGTTTTTCTTAATGACAGCAAACTTACATTGATATTTCCATTTTACCTTGCTAAAGTGAAATTTACGGGAAGGTATGTAAATACATACAAGGTAATACACACAATACTGCAAATTTATTAAAATGAGGAGATAGTAGAATGGATGGGTCAATGACTAAGAGAAGAAAATCTCCTCTAGCCACTAAGGATCTTAAGAGCAAGACACTGATGTGAAAAAACAACATTTTCCTCTGTGTACACTAAATGTGATCTTGTACAAATAGCACCTCCCACGTGGCTGTCTGAAGGATCTTACCATGAAGGATACACAGGAAGTCAAATAATAAGCAATGTAAACAACCACTGGCTGTTGAAACTTGAGTGGAGGAAGACATAAACCCACATGCAGGAAGCTAAGTAATAAGAGTAACAAGTTGGCTGAGAAGATCACTTAGATGGTCTTTGGGAAATACTCTATTCAAGTAGATGAGTAGAGCAAATGATATATACATTGATATAATACATAGTTAATTACTTAACTCACATCTCTCATTAAGAGTATGAAGGAGGCACGAATATACAATGGAAAAAAGACAGCCTCCTCAATAAGTGGTGCTGGGAAAATTGGACAGCAACATGTAAAAGAATGAAATTAGAACACTTCCTAACACCATACACAAAAATAAACTCAAAATGGATTAAAGACCTACATGTAAGGCCAGACACTATAAAACTCCTAGAGGAAAACATAGGCAGAACACTCTATGACATACATCAAAGCAAGATCCTTTTGGACCCACCTCCTAGAATCATGGAAATAAAATCAAGAATAAACAAATGGGACCTCATGAAGCTTAAAAGCTTTTGCACAGCGAAAGAAACCATAAACAAGACTAGAAGGCAGCCCTCAGAATGGGAGAAAATAGTGGCCTATGAAACAACGGACAAAGGATTAACCTCCAAAATATACAAGCAGCTCATGCAGCTTAATACCAAAAAAGCAAATAACCCAATCCACAAGTGGGCGGAAGACCTAAATAGACATTTCTCCAAAGAAGACATACAGATGGCCAACAAACACATGAAAAGATGCTCAACATCACTCATCATCAGAGAAATGCAAGTCAAAGCCACAATGAAGTATCACCTCACACCGATCAGAATGGCCATCATCACAAAATCTGGAAACAACAAATGTTGGAGAGGGTGTGGAGAAAAGGGAACTCTCCTGCACTGCTGGTGGGAATATAAGTTGGTACAGCCACTATGGAAAACAATTTGGAGGTTCCTTAAAAAACTACAAATAGAACTACCATATGATCCAGTAATCCCACTCCTGGGCATATACCCAAAGAAAACCATAATCCCAAAAGAAACATGTACCATAATGTTTATTGCAGCACTATTTACAATAGCCAGGACATGGAAGCAACCTAAATGTCCATCAACAAATGAATGGATAAAGATGTGGCATATATATACAATGGAATATTACTCAGCTATAAAAAGGGATGAGATGGAGCTATATGTCATGAGGTGGATAGACCTAGAGTCTGTCATACAGAGTGAAGTAAGTCAGAAAGAGAAAGACAAATATTGTATGCTAACTCACATATATGGAATCTAAAAATGGTACTGATGAACTCAGTGACAAGAACAAGGACGCAGATGCAGAGAATGGACTGAAGAACTCGAGGTTTGAGGGGGCGGGGGGTGAAGGGGAAGCTGAGACGAAGTGAGAGAGTAGCACAGACATATATATACTACCAACTGTAAAACAGATAGCCCGTGGGAAGTTGTTGTATAACAAACAGAGTTCAACTCGAGGATGGAAGATGCCTTAGAAGACTGGGACGGGGAGGGTGGGGGGGACTCGAGGGAGGGTGGGGGGGGACTCGAGGGAGGGAGGGAATACGGGGATATGTGTATAAAAACAGATGACTGAACTTGGTGTACCCCCCAAAAAATAATAAATAAATAAATAAAATTAAAATTAAAAAAAAAAAAGAGTATGAATATTCAGGACGAGAGCAGTCACAGACACAGACACCTACGGGGTAAAGGAAGTAGCAAAAGCAGCAGAGAGGATCAGATGGCCAGACAGACCACTAAGCGATGCCTGGATACAGGGACAGAATTAAAATAATTCATGTGGCAATCAGAGGTCAAAATTAGAAGGCCCGTTCAGAAAAATCTGGGTCTACCAAATAGCTGAGTCTACTTGTATTCAATTTTTTATACAACTTTTTAGGAGTTTACTGATCATACAATCAAAGTATACACATTTATTTTCCCCCCACCCCCAAGATTGTTCACTGAAAGTGGTTACCTGCAATATTATCCAATATACAAAATGTAAGTCAGGTGTGTGTAGACACATATTCACTACCTACACCAGCAAAGTAAAGCCCAACACTTGTTTTTGCCAAGTTTAAACTGTGAAATACAGCCGCACCTACTCATTCATACGTTGCCTATGCATATATCTATATACACATATATATTTCTATGGCTAATTTCATGCTACAACACCAGAGTTGAGTAATTGCAACAGAGAAAGATCAATGGCTCACAAAGCTGGGCCTGCTTATTACCTGGTCCTTTAGAGAGAAAGTTTGCCAGCCTTGGTATATTAAACTTTTCTTACCATATTCAGTAATATTTGCCCACTGACCTTCCATAATTGTTTTCATTACTGTTAGCACTAGATACTTTAAAAGATTAATGGTCCCCCCTTTACTTTGCTCAGCACCACATAATTTACAAACACACACTCCTACTAACTTCTTTTAAGATGTCCATGTGCTGTTATTAGTACTTTACAATTTACAAATTGGAAGCCAGAGCTAAGAGGCTAGATGGTTGCCAAAGAGAAGCAAGAGAGTTAGCCCTTCATCTCAGTCCTAGGTATCTACTCTTCACTGCACCATAACTGTGCCCAGAACCAGGAGGATCCAAAAGCAGACCTTGCCTGATATACAGACAGCCAGCCCTGCACAGCAGTAGACAAAGCTCTGGAGTCACAAGGACCTTTGAATTCCACTTCTGCTACTTCCTGGCTCTGTGTCCTTGAAAAGTTTACTTAACTTAAAGTTTATGACCACGGGAACATCTCTAAAAGGGGCAAAAAAGGTATTAGCCTTGTAGGTTGTTAGGAGAAAAATTCATTCATTCAAAGATATCTACTGAGTACCTTCTTTGGGTCTGGCACTGCACAAGGCTCTTTGTATAAAGAGTGAGCCCAACAGATGCGGTCCAATGAGATGACATTTATATTGCATTTTGCAGAGTTTCTTACACATAACCACTCTGGGTGTTACCAGATTGGTGTTGCTATTCTATTATTTTTATTGTTATGAAGACAGTGGGTGTGTTTGGGAAGACTGGAGAAAACAACTCAATGAAGGTGGGTAGCAACCCAAGTCCCTCCCGTCATCCTGACCACCACTTCCCCACTGGCACTGTTACAATAACAGAGAGACAATCAAGGTATAATCTATCTTGGGACAGTGCTGTCTTCCCCTCTCCACACAGCTTATCAACCTGTGCCCGCTTCCTCCACAGTTCCCATTTGAGGCAACCCTCCTTATTGCTATTCCCAGTGTCCACAGCAGGTACAGCAAGCATCACCTATATACTATGGATTTCATCCTGCCCTGCCTGTGAGCAACACAGCCCTGAGCCCGCAGGGTTCCTTTACATCTGCTCTTCCAGCACCCTGGGTAGTTGCTATGGTAGCACAGTTGCCTGGCAGGAAGCGAAAGCCCATGTGATACATCCTCAGAAGTAACTCTGACACCTCCTATCATCCTCTCCCCTCACACTGCTTTCCTGCTCTTCCTGAAACACACCAGGTACGTTCCTGCCTCCCTGGAACCTGTGTGCTGGCTGTTCTCTCCTGTAGAAATGCTTTTTTTCCAGACAGGTGCACAACTTGCTTCCTCGCCTCCTCTAGGTCTTCGCATAAATGTTATCTTCTCAGAAGAGATATTTCCTGACTACTGTGTTCAAAATGATCACACCGCCACCCCAGCACTCCTTAAGTGCCTCCTCTGCTTTATTTTTCTCCATTAAATCTATCACTTTCCGAATATATCCGTAGTCCACCACCACCGAGAACAGGATCTTCACGAGGAAATACACTGTTGTCTGTTTGGTTGACTGCTGTGTTCCCAGTGCCTCAGGGCAGGATCAGAGCATAGTTAGGTACAGGAAGGAGGGAAGGAAAAAGAAAAAAGGGGCCAATCCCACGAAGGACGCTGGGACATGGTTTACATGCTTGTCTCGCCGACACCATCTATGTCAAGCAATGATTTCTGAGATAAAACAAAAATAGTAAAGAACACATAATTGAAGGGTAGAGAAACTGATGCACTTGTTTAATTTTGCAAGCTGTAGGTTGTTTTCTCTCCTCTGTGGTCTGTCATTTTGCGTCTCTGTGGTCACTAAACTGAAGCTCTGTGGTTGCCAACCAGAGTTTCTAGAACTATCCCAATAGGTTACTTCTCTAAACCACTCAACTCATCCACATAAGCTTATATCACAGCGAGTTGTTTAGAACTCCAACCGTCAAATACGGTGTTAGGGAAGGACGTACCCATTGTGGGATTCTATAGGTGGTGGGCAGGGATGGTAATAAACCCTCCATTCAGGATTATTGGCTCAAGACCGTGATAATAAGCCCATCCCACCACTCTCACTATCCCTGCATTTAAAAGGGCACAGTGGACACAGAAAAATAAATATCTTCCTCTGGTGATGAACTTTGTTTTAGAGCACCAGCTCTGAGTTCTCCCGAATTGCAGACCTGCTTTTCTCTAAACTCCTGATGCAAACACAGCTTTGCGCACTGGCTTTAGATTCAAACGGTCCTGGATTTAGATCCTGGCTCTGACACAGGCTGGATAATATTAGGCAAGTCATTCAACCTCCTTGGCCCTTGATTTCACGCTGAAGAGATCACAATAGAAATAACGACATTAATTAATACGAACATAAGCATAGCAGTGAGTCCCTACTGTGCACTTGTGACTGCCAACTACTGGGCTAAGAGCATTCTATTTTTCTAGTGCCAGGGACAGCAACCCTAACTACTTGGATTTACTCCCCACCTACCTGAGTCTTAACCTTAAAATGCATCCTCTTCGGGCCTTTCCGACCACAGTCTCACAGCAATCACTCGTCTCTCATCTCAACTGGTTATGCAGCACTGTCTAGAGACTGCCTGGTAGTGTTGGTCACTGTTTCCAGTACCTGGGTCTAATCTCAATTCCATCATCAACACTGGGGACAAGAACCAGAAGCAACTCTCTGTGTTCTCTAAATACATAACTGATTTTCCACGGCACAAGGAAGCACCTTGTAAAATAACTACTGGGGGGGGAATGCTGACAGTAGAAGAAAATAAGAAAAAAATAGCAACATAAGAAGAAAAGAAGGAAAAATAAGCTATATTCCCTCTGTGTCTCCTTAATTTTAGTTTCTTCATATTGAATCTGACGTTTGGGAACGTCTTCAGAACTCACCTACCCACTCAGGGCCCCCACGCATCACCACCTTTCCCAACCAAACCATTTCTTACGGACCCACAGCACCTAACAGTCAACTTCAGGCACAAAGTAAATCACTATATTTCACACAAGCAAGGTTTGTGGAAGGGCTGGGAGAAGAAGAAGAAGACATCATCTCTGCTCTTTAGAAGCTTCCAATCTAACAAGAGAGGCCTACTACTACACAACTAACTACTACACAAATGTAAGGCGGTGCTGGTATTTGGCAGTAGCATGAAACGCCCTAACTGCCTCCTAAGCCCCAAGTCTCGGTGATGAGAGCAATGGGAATGAAACTGTAAGACCACCTTTCAACCATCAGAGGCGGGACATACACAGTCACCTACAGGAGACAATCTGGTTGCCAGGCAACCATGATAGGCTACCAGCCTGAGTGAAAGGGATAACATACAACTATGTAAACAGCTGTTAAGGAAATAACATGTCAATCACAAAAAGGGAGAGGTCCTGCAGGGAAGCCTAGGTAAAAATTTGGACCTGCCCATCTGAACTCAATGGAGGGAAGAGGAAGCCTATCCCACAGGACGTTAAGGAGCTTGGCTTCATTGGCAAAGCAGGCTGGCACGTGGAGATGGAGGCAGTGGATCCCAGCAAACAACGTGTGAGTGTGTCAAGTTCTCACCTGCAGCTCAATCCCTCCTGTGAAATGCACAGCAAACCAGATGCCAGAGGTCCAGGGTGAAACTGACCTGTTCTCCGTGCAGTGATTCAGAGAACAATCTCCTGATTCTATATGACTTCTCCTGTAGGCTGACTTCAGGGAGTTCATACACCTACCATGGATTTTTCAAGTATTTCCAGGCCCTGAAATAATTCTTTTTCCCAACAAGTTAATGAAGTAGGTGTTGATTACGATCTGGCTTCCTAAGTAATTTGACAGCATTAAAAGAATGAGCTATTAATATCAAAATGAGCCTTAAAGTGTATTCAATTTTCATTGCAAATTGGTCGTGACTGTCATTTGTAGCTTGGCCGCCCGGTCATTTGTTGGTCATGAGTCAGTCCTCAGAGCCCGGTGGCCACGGGACAGTTAATACACGTCTTGGAGCTTGTGACCTTCTTAGGGTCTTATCCAGTGACACACTTGCCCAGCACCAATATGCCTTCCCATCTTGACCTCCTCCACTTGTTCTAGTCCCTTTCTCTCTCTACTGACTTCTACAGGTAGCAGGATGAGGTCAGCACTCAGCAACAGTAAAGTGCCAACGCTTACAAATGCAGGCAAGAGGCCCATATTAATTGCAGAGTCGGGAAAAGCACCAGAGAAGGAAGATTTCAGCTGGGCCTTGAAGGATGAGACGAAGGAAGTAAAAAAGGCAGGAGGAGACAGATGTAAGATGTAACATGGATAAATGAAAATTTCATAGAACATTAAAAGTGAGGAAAGTAAAACAGTCTAGCATGACTCAAAGTTTTTTTTCTCCCCTTAAACAAATAGGTGAATAACAGCGATGTTGCCAAGAAATGATGGTCTGTACTTGTGGGAGGACTCCGGGTAGACAGTGAATTCTATCATGAGACCAGGATTCTGTTCCAGTGCAATATGAAGCTGGGGCTCAAGAGAGAGTCTGGAGAAGCCCTTCTACCAGTGTATTGTTTATTCTAAACCTGCCTCCTCCCGATTGGGTTTTACAGCTAGTTGGAGCACCTGCACTGACTATTGCAGCCTCTACCCAGCTTCTACATTCTCACATCCTTTCTTCCTCTTCCCTCACACTTAATTTTCCTCTTTGCCTCAAATTCTTTCCCCCAAAACTGTCAGCCAACACGTCAGTTCCTTTGCTGACACTAGCAGGACTAGAAAGTAGCTGCAGGACATTCAGAAAGTCCTAGCTCCCAGTGCTGAAGCTCAACCTGGCACCAAGATGGCATCAGGCACTACACAGGCAAGACAAACCCTCCTGGATGCCTCAGACCAAAGATGTTCTGTCCCTCACGCCCTCTATAAAGCTACACACGAAATGAGCTACACCAAGGATACTGGCAAACATCCTATTAATAACCTCATTGTCCACTGAGCTTGTCACATGCCAACCCCTACCTTCTAACTCATTTCCTCCCCCATTTCATGAAAGCCATAGAATGCTGTTTGCTATTCCATAGGAAGAAACAGATAAACCAGATCTGAGACAAGGATTAACCAACTCCAAAACTCACAGATGACAGGAATTCAGCAGGACTAACATTCATTTTATGTCTTTTTTTAAATAATCTTTATTGGAGTATAGTTGCTTTACAATGCTATGTTAGTTTCTCCTGTACAGCAAAGTGAATCAGCTATATGTATACATATATCCCCTTTCTTGGATTTCCTTCCCATTTAGGTCACCAGAGCATTGAGTAGAATTCCCTGCGCTACACAGTAGATTCTCATTAGTTACCTATTTTATGTATATTAGTGTATATATGTCGATTCCAATCTCCCAGGTCATCCCAATCCTTCCCCACCTCGGTATTCATACATTTGTTCTCTACATCTGTGTCTCTATTTATGCTTTGCAAATAAGTTCACCTGTACAATTTTTCTAGATTCCACATATAAGTGATATGATACAATATTTGTTTTTCTCCTTCTGACTTACTTCACTCTGTATGACAGTCTCTAGGTCCATCCATGTCTCTGCAAATGGCACAAAAACTACCATATGACCCAGCAATGCCACTCCTGGGCATATGCCCAGAGAAAACCATAATTCAAAAAAATACATGCACCCCAATGTTCATAGCAGCACTATGTACAATAATCAGGACATAGAAGCAACCTAAATGTCCATCAACAAAGGAATGGATAAAGAAGATGTGGTACATATATACAATGAAATACTATTACTCAGCCATAAAAAAGAATGAAATTGTGCCATCTGCAGAGATACGGAAGGACTTCCATTCATTTTAAAAATACATATAGTAGAGACCTGCGGATGCCAAGGGGGAGGGGATTGGGTGAAAGAAAGGGTGGGAGGTTGGGGTTTCCAGACGTAAGCTGTTATATATAGAATGGATAAAAAACAAGGTCCTACTGTATAGCACAGGGAACTATAGTCAATATCCTGAGACAAACCATAATGGAAAAGAATATTTTTAAAAAGAATGTGTACGTATATATATAACACATATATATGCAAATATATAATTGAATCACTTTTCTGTACAGGAGAAATTAATATAACATTGTAAATTTTTTTAAGTTCATAGATAGTAAGTTCAGATTTTAAATGAATGAGTATTCAACTTGGGTTCTACACCTGTCTAAATCTGTCTGTATCTTCAGTCAATACTACATAAAAAGAGTTCACTGATAGTACGAGTTTTTTCCAACAAAACCAAAAAAACGCTAACTTGAAATCATAAACGGAAGATACCTCGAAGAGAAGACACTAAGAAAAGCCCTATGAACCTGAATGCACACATATTAAAAAAACACTGATTGAGCACATACCATGGGCCAGGCAGGGAGCTGGGCCCTGAGAAAACAAAGACAAGTTAGACAAGACTCCCCCAGTCACGCCACCCCCAAATTAGCACAGCCTAGTGCAAAAGATAGGCAAGGAGGGGCTGACTTCTGTACCAAGTGATGAACTGGATCCTCAGGTAGTGGGAGAAGCCCACCCAATACAGAAGGAGGAGGAGGAGCAGGGGTAGGAGGAATAGGTAGGTGAGACAGTGCACCCGACTGCAAGTGACCCTGCAGGTCTGATGAGCTGCAGCCCAGTCTCTCCATCCTCTGCAAACTGCTCACCAAGCACATAAATGGCAATGAGTTATCACAGAAGGAAGGCTTAGTCTCAGTCTCTGTCAATTATTTTTAGGGCAGGAGAAGAGACTTTTAACCTTTTCTAACTTTTAAACCTTTAAAACAACTTATTCTAATTTGAGTTTGTTAGCCTATCAAGGTTAAGAAGCCCACCTTTTTTTTTTTTCTTCCAGTCAGTTAATAAGTAACAAGAAGATAAAGATTAACATTAGTATACAATTTAACATCTTATCTCCTTCATACTGAATGATGAATTAGGAACTATGTTTAATAATTCACTTCATTTAAATTTTGATTCGTGGAAACAGATATTTCAAATTTACAAATAACAGGAAACATCATAAAATTGTTACCAAAAGGATTTCATAAATGTTAATGGTTATGAAACAGTTAAGTCATTTAAGGGTTAATGGTGTCAACACAGTAATGCTGCCAAAAGAATATGGTCTTCAAATATCCACAATCCCATTCCCTGATGAAATCTGAATATATGGCATAATTAGCACGCTTTGTGTCTAAAAACGAAACCAAAAATCCTAGTGGAATAACCAGTTTTCTCCATAATTATAACACTAACCTAGAATATACAAAAATCAAGCCATTAGTTCAATACTGAAATCTATACCTCAGTGCCATAAATGAAAGATTCTTTTAAAAAACTGGTTAAATTGATTATCCAAATCATAGTTTGGTAATCTGATGATTACATTTAAATTAAATTCATCCTAGAAATATAATACTTGTCACAAAATTATATTTGGTTATTTTTACCTTACAGAAATACTAAAGCTTTATAAAAATCACTGAAATGATAAAAATTTGTTTCCATTAGTGTTTGGCTTTTTTTTTAATTTTTAGAGGAGGCAAGTGAAGTTGCCCAAGTGAAGCTAAATGTGCACATATGCACAGGAGCAGACACGTAGGCCCATACTTGTGAAGGAGGAGAGAGTTCCAACTCTCTGGCAGTCAAAAGGAGAAATATATTCTTACACTTCTTAGGAATATGAATGCGCATTTTTGTCTTTGGGTAGGATTGGGCAATGGTAGAGACAGAGAGAGAGAGACACACACTTCAGCAAAAAGGTAAAGGAAAAGTTATGCTCTTGATTTCTTTGCCAGGAGATGGAAAGAAGAAAACTCATCCAATAGGGCTTTTAATACCTTAGAGTGTTCTAGGAAGGTTATTTGTAATACTTTTAAAATACATAGAGGTCAACCCCCAAACAAATGGGAACACTGGGTGCAATCAATATTACCTTCATTTAAATTCTTATAAATGACATCCTCTCCATCCAAGCTAACCACAAAAATAAATCCTAACCAAATTTTTCAAGGACACTGAATGCACTGTAAAACAAGAAACAAAAAAACAAAAAACAAACAGGAAACCACCCAGCCCTGGTCTCACCTCTGGCTCTTCTAGTGCATCCCCTCCGAGGGGAGTTTTCTGGAGCAGATCAAAGATGCCATTGCTGGAAGCCCTCCTGTCCTCGGCGGGAGAGGCATAGATCTCCTCCGAGTCCGTTTCCACTACGTGGAAGTGGCCTGCTTCCTCCTGGCTCCAATCCAATTCTTCTTCAGACTGTTTCAAAGAGCTACTGCTACTTTTGGGAACGATCCCTGCCGTCGACAGGCTGCTGGGCACCGAGGTGTAGGACGACTGGGGCCCAGAGTAAGGCCGCCCCTCGGGGGCCAAGGCCTCCGCCTCCAGGAGGTCAGGGACAGAGAGGCTGAGGCGGCGGTCCAGACGATGCCTGGCCCGTAAGTCCAAGGGTTTGTTTGAGTTCTTTTTCACCTTCCTCTTGCTCAGGTTGATTAACAGAGGCCTGGTCCGCTGTTTTAAGGAGCCCCAGACAGACGGTTTATCCAGATCCATGGCTGCATGAAGACCCAGGAGGTCACTCTGGGAGACAGTGCGTCTCTATGGGGCACGCGAGTGACTCCTAGGAAACAGAAGACAAGGAGAAAGAACATGAAGCTATTGTGCTGTCAGGGCACATCAGAGTGGAAAACAGGACTCTAGAATCTCACCCTTCCCTTTAAGTGATCAAGATGGAAACATCTGATTGGTAACATCTACAAATATCAGGAAAAGCATTTTTAAGGAACTGAATTCTTAAGATATTTTTATGAGAGTAGTTACAGAAAAGTTAAAGCAACAAATGCATGAAACTATAAGGCTGACACAAAAAATGTGACAAAAAGACTGCTTTCTGAGTCTGGCTTATTTCACTGTTTCACTCCAGGTTCGTCTTTGCTGTTGCAACTGACAGAATTTCCTTCTTTTCACGACTAAATAATATCCCATTGTATGTGTATGTACACCGCATTTTCTCTATCCATTCATCCTTCCATGGCCACCTATGTTTTTTTCCATATCTTAGCTACTGTGAATCACAGCTGCAGGGAACAAGGGATGCAGATATCTCTTGGAGATACTGCTTTCATTCCCTTTGAATATACACTCAGAAATGGGATAGCTGGTTTAATTCTAGTTTTCAGCTGTTTAAGGAACCTCCATACTGTTTTCCATAATAACAACTATGTGTATTTCTACGAACAGTGTGCAAGAGTACCCTATTCTCCACAGCCTTGCCAGCACTCATCATTGTCTTTTTTATTTTTATAATCACCACGTATCCTTGAAATTTGCTGAGAGTAGTTCTCACTACACACACACACAAATGGTAAATATATGAGATGGTGGAGATATTAATCGACTGTGGTATGCATTTTACAATGTATATTAAATTGATCACTGTATACCTTAAATACATACAATTTTTATTTGTCAATTATACCTTAATAAACCTTGAAAAAAAAACAAGAATAAAAATAAAAAATAAAAAATAAAAAGAAAGGCTTCTTTCTTATTTCCTCTCAAGAGAAAGAGCAAAAAACATTTACTAGAAAAATAACAGCATCTTTTAACCAGTATGTTCAAGGGAGTGCCTTTCTCAATGTCTCTAAGCCCAGAGTCAGCAAACAATTTCTGTACAAGGCCAGTGAGTAAATACTATAGATTTGAGGGTGAGATGGTGGTTCAAACTACTCAACTCTGTTGTTGTGACACCACAGGAGATGCAGATAACACCAAAATTTAAGACTGTATCCGTGTTTCAATAAAACTTTATTTATAAAAACGGGGAGCAGACTGCAGTTAGCCAATCCTGCTTTAAGCTTACCATCTTCCTTTCTAGACTTAAGTGTGCATTTTGAAGGACAAACACATGCTCAAATCAACTAGGATTCTACCTAGTATCTTTAAAATTTATATTAAAATAAGAGTTATGAGAGAGAAAAACATTTATAAAAGTGAGAGGTCTGCCCTTATTCCAGTGTACCAGATCAGAAGAACTGGCAAAACTTCTATAATGGAATTCTTAAGAAAAGCAACCTTCAGAGCTTCAGCTTGAGAATGAAAGATTTAGACAAAATGTTTTCCACAAACAGTTGGGTGTGAGTGACAGGAATGCTTCACAAACAAATATGCTACTATATGGTAAATACTATGCAGGAAACGGAGTAATTTAAGATATAACAGGGTGAAATGTCCATCAACAGATGAATGGATAAAGAAGATGTGGTACATATATACAATGGAATATTACTCAGCTGTAAATAGTAATGAAACTGGGGCATTTTTAGAGACATGGATGGACCTAGAGACTGTCATACAGAGTGAAGTGAGTCAGAAAGAGAAAAACAAATAACATATATTAACACATACATGTGGAATACAGAAAAATGGTACAAATCAACCAGTTTGCAAGGCAGAAATAGAGACACAGATGTAGAGAACAACCATATGGACACCAAGTGGGGAAAGGGGCCGGTGGTGGGGAGGGTTGGGGGGAAATGAACTGGGAGATTGGGATTGCCATATATACATTACCAATAAGAAAAAAAATATCAAATTGTACACTTTAAATATATGCAGTTTATTGTATAGCAATTGTATCTCAATAAAAGTTATTAAAGAAAAAAATCAAGACATAACAGGGTGAACTCATTAAGATTCAGATTAAAATCAAATTTGGAGCAATAACCCTTACTCTATGTGTCAAGTGCCTCATAATAAATCTTTCCAATATGAAAAAGTAAAATGTGGTCAAGTCACTCTCAGTTGGCCTGTACTCACAATGCCACATTTGGCTGAGGACAAAAAAGGCTGAGAGCCATGACAAAAAGCATTTTCCAAAATCAAGGACTCCACACATTTGTACCCAGCCCAGGACATTTAGTGATGCAGAAGTCACTGCCTTTTGACGGCCAAGACTATGTGACCCTACAGCTCTTGCCTGAAAACCATCAGCATCCCAGGATGAACCTGATCTTCAGTAGGCAACGGGGAGATGAAGACCTTGGATTCTAGAGACAGACTCCACAGCCTGGAATTTTACTTTTTTATGTTCTACTTAGACACACTACCACACAAAGTCTCAACTTTTTCATCTATCCCATAGGGATTATATTACGTAGTTTACAGACAACATGAGATAAAGTCTAAGCCCCAGTGTCTGAGTATCTGATGCAGAGAAAGTGTTCAGTCAGGAAAAGCTATTTTTTATTATTACTGATAATACTGTCATAATGTCATATTTTGATATCCTAACTCAAGTTACTTAAGAGCTATGTTTCATTATTATTTCCATAAGTTTAACCATAACTACCTCATAGGGCTCTTGTGAAGACTGAATGAATTAGTCCACATAAAGTACTTAGAATACTGCTTCACACAGAGTAAATGTTTAATATTACAATGTTACCCAGCTTTAAAATTATTATTTCAATTATTTCATATTGGGTCATTCTGGCTTTAAAATTTTTAAGTATTTTACAATGCTTTGCTGCTTTTAAAAATGCTGTTCTAAACATAAATTTGTAATTCATATTAGCAAGACATAAATATATTAATTCACATCTTATAGCTTAACTTGCAAATATGCTCAAAAGAATTGTTTCTACGTTCATGTAGAAATATTTTAGTCAATCTGCATTTAACGGAGTGTTATATAAATATCTATTAGATCTAGCTGGTTAACGGTTTAGTTCTTTAATACTCTACTACTTGTATTACTTTAAGAGGTGTTGGTTTTTTCAACTATTACTGAGTTTGTCTACTCCTTTCACTTATGTCAGTCTTTGCTTCTGTATTTTGAAGGTTTTTTTTTTCTTTCATGAAAAGGTATTTTATTTTAAATATATCAGAGTGTACATGTTAAACTCCCAATCTAACCCTCTCCACCACCCTTCCCTCCCTGTAACCATAAGTTTGTTCTCTAAATTTCAGTTTTGTAAAGAAGTTCATTTGTATCAGTTTTTTATGATTCTGCATATAAGTCATTCTCTGTCTGACTTACTTCACTTAGCATGATAATCTCCAGGTCCATCCATGTTGCTGCAAATGGCATTATTTCATTCTTTTTAATGGCTGAGGCTGAGTAATATTCCATTGTATATATATGTACCACATCTTTATCCATTCACCTGTTGATGGACATTTAGGTTGCTTCCATGTCATGGCTATTGTAAACAGTGCTGCAAAGAACACTGGGGTGCATATATCCTTTCAAACAATGTTCTTCTCCAGATATATACCCAAAAGTGGGATTGCTGGATCATATGGTAGTTCTATTTTTAGTTTTTTAAGGGACCTCCACACTGTTCTCCATAGTGGCTGTACTAATTTACCTTCCTACCAACAGTGTAGGAGGGCTCCCTTTTCTCCACACCCTCTCCAGCATTTATTGTTTGCAGATTTTTTGATGATGGCCATCTGACTGGTGTGAAGTGATATCTCATTGTAGGTCCCCCCACCCCAGATCTTTACTGGAGTATAATTGCTTTCCACTATTGTGCGACAAAGTGAATCAGCTGTATTTATACATATATCCCCATATCCCCTCCCTCTTGAGCCTCCCTCCCACCCACCCTATCCCACCCCTCTAAGTCATCACCCATCATCGAGCTGATCTCCCTGTGTTATGCAGCAGCTTCCCACTAGCTATGTATTTTACATTTGGTAGTGCATATATGTCAATCCTACTCTCTCACTTCGTCCCAGCTTCCTCTCCACCCTCCCCAGCCGTGTTCTCAAGTCCATTCTCTACATCTGCATCTTTATTCTTGCCCTGTCACCGGGTTCATCAGAACCATTTTTTTAGATTCCATATATATGTGTTAGCATACGGTATATGTTTTTCTCTTTCTGGCCTTTCACTCTGTATGACAGACTCTAGGTCCATCCACCTCACTACAAATAACTCAATTTCATTCCCTTTTATGGCCGAGTAATATTCCATTGTATATATGTGCCACATCTTCTTTATCCATTCATCTGCTGATGGGCATTTAGGTTGCTTCCAAGTCCTGGCTATTGTAAATAGTGCTGCCATGAACACTGTGGTACATGTATCTTTTTGGATTATGATTTTCTCAGGGTATATGCCCAGCAGCAGGATTGTTGGGTCATATAGTAGTTCTATTTCTAGTTTTTTAAGGAACCTCCATACTGTTCTCCATAGTGACTATACCAATCCACATTCCTACCGACAGTGTAGGAGGGTTGCCTTTTCTCCACACCCTCTCCAGCATTTACTGTTTGCAGATTTTTTGATGATGGCTATTCTGACTGGTGTGAGGTGATACCTCATTGTAATTCTGATCTGCCTTTCTCTAATAATTAGCCATGTTGAGCATCTATTCACGTGCCTCTTGGCCATTTGTATGTCTTCTTTGGAGAGCTGTCTCTTTAGGTCTTCTGCCCATTTTTTGATTGGGTTGTTTGATTTTTTTATATTGAACTGCCTGAGCTCTTTGTAAATTTTGGAGATTAATCCCTTGTTGGTTGCACCGCTTGCAAATATTTTCTTCCATTTTGTGGGTTGTCTTTTCATTCTGTTTATGATTTCCTTTGCTGTGCAAAAGCTTTTGAGTTTAATTAGGTCCCATTTATTTTTGTTTTCATTTCCATTACTATGGGAGATGGATCAAAAATGATATCACTGTGATTTATGTCAAAACTTGTTCCGCCTATGTTTTCCTCTAAGAGTTTTATAATATCCAGTCTCACGTTTAGGTCCTTAGCCCATTTTGAGTTTATTTTTTGTGTATGGTATTCTAATTTCATGTTTTTACATGTAACTGTCCAGTTTTCCCAACACCATTTATTGAAGAGACTGTCTTTCCCCTTTTTATAGTCTTGCCTCCTTTGTCATAGATTAATTGGCCATAAGTGTGTGGGTTTATTTCTGGGCTTTCTATCCTGTTCCATTTGTCTATATTTCTGATTTTCTGCCAGTACCATACTATTGTTTTTCGTATACATGTCACAACTAAAACAGTTGTCTTCTTGCTGTTTAAATCCAATCTGACAATCTCTTTTAGTTGGTTTGTTTAGACCACTTACATTTAATGTAATAATTGATATGTTTGTACTTAGGTCTAGCATTTTATTGTTTCCTATCTGTTTCCTCTGCTATTTGTTTTATTTCCCCTTGCCTGCACTGTTTAGGTTTAAACATTTTTAGTGTACCATTTTAATTTATCAGTTGTGATTTCTGACTATATCTCTTTTGTATAAATTTTTAGTGGTTGATCTAGGGGTTACAACATGCAGAATTGATCTTTTACCCTTTACTTGGAATCAGTAATTCAGCACTCCAATTGGAACAGAAAGACCAAACCACATGCATTTGTTTTCTATTGCTGCTATAATTTAAAAAAAGAAAGACAAACACAAACTTGGTGGCTTATTAAGATAAATTTATTATTTTTCAATTCAGGAGGTCAGAAGTCCAATACACATTTCATCAAGCTAAAATCAAGGTGTTGACCAACCTACATAGTGTCCTGGAAGCTCAAGAGGAAAATCTGTTTCTTGGTCATTCCAGACCAAAAAGTTCTCATTTTCTTGCTGGCTGTCCGCTGAGAGCTTTTTGCAACTTCCAGAGGCTGCCCACATGCCTTGGCCCTCTTCTCCATCTTTAAAGCCAGCAACAGCCAGGAAAGTCCTTAACACTGCATCTCTCTGATCCACTCGTCTGCCTTCCTCTTCCATTTTTAAGGACTCAGGTGATCTGACTGGGTCTACCAGGATAGTACAGAATATTCCTCCCATCTCAAGGTTTACAGCCATAATCGCATCTACAACATTATTTTTGCCATTTGTTGTAATACATTCACAAAATTTGGGGATTAGAGTGCGAATATTTGTGGGGGATGGGGGGGAGATTATTCTGCCTTCCATGCCACCATATAGGTTTCCTCATCATCTCCCTTTTATAAGCTGTCTTATATATTGTATCTAAATACATTGAAAATTCCCATCAGACAATGTTTTACTTTGATTTCAATGATGAAACATTTTTTAATAATTCAAGAAGAGAAGATTCTGTTGTATTTATCATTTCCTCCATTCTTGATATTCCAAATTTCCTTCTGGTACTATTTCCCATTGGTCTAAGAAATTTCCTCAACTAGTTATTTTTTAACAGGTCTGTTCACTCCAAATTCTCTTGGTTCTACCTCACCTGAGAATATCTTAATTTCACTTTAAAGGATATTTTCACTGGATACTGGATTCTGCAATTTTATTTCAGCACTTTAAACATGATGTGGCATTTCTTTCTGTCCTCGAAGATTTCTGATGAGAAATCTCAGTAATTTCAATCACTGTTCTCCCACAGGTAAGGTGTCAAATTTCTCTGACTGCTTTCAAGATTTTGTCTTTGTCTTTAGTTTCCAGCAGTTATGATATACTTGAGTGTATATTTCTTTGGATTTATATTGTTTGGGATTAACTTAGCTTCTTGGATTTATAAGTTTATCTCTTTTGCCAAACTTGGAAAGATTTCAGCCATTATTTCTTGGAATATTTTTTAGCCACATGCTCTTCTTTCCTTCTGAGCCGCCGAACATTGTTCCAGGGTCTCTTCAATATTTTTTAAATATTTTTCCTCTCCTTTATTAACATTGGATAATTTCTATTGACTTATTTTCAGTTTACTGATCCTTTCCTCTGTCATCTCCATTCTGTTACCGAATCCATATAGCAAGGGTTTTTTTCTTTTTGGTGGGAGGGTGGGTTAAGGTAGAGAGGCCACTGAATTTTTTAATTCTAAAATTTCCATTTGGTTCTACTTTATATTTCCTATTTCTTTATTGATACTTCCTATTCTAATTTCTATCTCAGGATTCAAGATTATTCATTTGAGCACTTTTATAATAGTTGCTTTAAAGTCATCTTTTTGGGGCTTCCCTGGTGGCACAATCTACCTGCCAATGCAGGGGACACAGGTTCGAGCCCTGGTCCAGGAAGATCCCATATGCCACAGAGCAAGTAAGCCCGTGAGCCACAACTACTGAAGCCCACATGCCTAGAGCCTGTGCTCCACAACAAGAGAAGCCACTGCAATGAGAAGTGCACGCACCACAACAAAGAGCGGCCTCCACTCTCTGCAACTAGAGAAAGCCCACGCACAGCAACTAATACCCAATGAAGCCAAAAATAAATAAAGTAAATCTTAAAGAACAAATAAAAAATAAAGTCATCTTTTCATTGTCACCTGTTATCTTTTCCCACGTGATCTGAGATTTTTGTAGTACCTCATATACCAATATGGAATGTATTCTGAACATCTTGAATGTTCTTATAAAATCCTGTGCCTTATTTTATCTATGGTGAATGTTGATTTTTTTTAATCAGGCATTTGATTTGGTAAACTTCTGGCCATTAATTCCAACCCACCATCTATGGGCTGTAGTTCCAATGTCAGTTCCATTTTCAAAAGCTATGCAGGGCAATTCAGTTTTGCACTGGGTGTGCACCATGTAGAGATCAGTCTGGGACTCCGGTGAAGTTCTATTTGTTAATTTCACCCTCAAAGCCCTTGGTGTACTACTAAGGATCAGATCAGCATTTGGAGATTGCAGTGAGTCTAGGAGTTCACAAACAAATTCACGGGGTCACTTCCCAAGCCCATCCTTCTCACGTGTCTCCTCTGACACTTTCTGGTACCCTGAAATTCCCCTCGTCACTCCTCCAATCAGCAACAACCCGCTTCTATGACTGCACAAGAGTAGCAGGAGGATGCGGGGGGCGGGGGCTGGAGAAAGCAGGCAATGGTTTACCCCTGCCTCTCGTAACTACAACTTTACCAGATAGACAGGATGTTCCCTTAACTCACTGTTTTGGCTCCTGCAGTTCCCCAGTGCTAGCTGCTCCTGTTGCTACTACCTCTGCCACAGATTGCCAGGGAGTTGGGGCGTGACAAAACCGAAAAAAAAGGAGATGAAAAAGATGGAAGATTTCTCCCTTCTCGGAGAGATTCAGGGCTTCCTTTTTCTACTCCTTGAGCCAGAACTGGAAGTGTCTCCTGGATTTCTTTCTGTGTTCCAATACTGACTTCTAGATTTGGGACAGCACTGAATTCAAGCTGGGGGATTAGCAGAGAAAAAAAAACTGTAAACCCACCTCTAGCTAAGTGGTATTTCACTCTAGTATTCTTCCCTAGTCTACTTGCTAATATTTACTTTTCAGAGAGCTCAACTGGCTTCACCTGGCACTTTATCCAGTTTCGTGTTTGTACTCATTGGGGGAAAAGTGGTTAGAGTGGTTTTATTCAATTTCACCTGGAACCGGAATTCTTTTAATAAGTTTTGCAAAAGTATTTTGACCAATTTCCCCAAGTGCACAATGCCAGCTGTGCAGAACTGTAAACATATAAACACAAAAGATATGTGCCCAGGAAAAAAAAGTAATCTTAAGGGTGTACATAAAGCTAATACACTGTTGGACTGTGGTCTCTTTGATGCTTGAAAACAACCTCCCTGCAATTCAAAATGCATTCTTCAGAATAAAAGAAACTTAAAGAATAAATCTCAGGTTTGAAGAAAATGATGGTGAGGTAAATTCAACTGAGTATTAAAATATACTGAGTTTTCTTCACCTCAAAGGATACTTAAAAACAAACATATTTATTCTACTTTCTACAATGACAAAAGTTCATTTGTTACTGTCATAATCACCCAAAGGGTCACAAGTTAAAATACAACCCACGCTCTGCAAACCATCGACACTAGAAGCAGAATCACTTTGCAAAACAAGATACCTATGCTACTCTACCTGCTAAACTTCAGCTCTCATTTATTGAACGAAAATAAGTATTCTGCTTCTTCAAACCACTAACGGCAGGACAAGGTCTTTACGGGAAACAGCCCCAAGCCAAGGAGCCTAATGGAAGTTTCATTTATTATGGTTTTAACCCAGACATTCTCCCCAGCTGGCTGCTAGCAACTGGCCAAATGGGAAAAGAACAAACCTTTTAAATGTCAGCTCAAAATTTTTTGATTGAACCTGGACCACAACCACTATCTGAATGAGAAACACAAGAAAGGAAAGAGGTTCTGAGAATGACAGCATAAATTATTATTATGTGTGTATTAGAGTTACAGCAGCACTGACTCAAATTGTGCTTCTCAAAGTTCTCCTTTAGGGTAAATGTGATGAAAAGGGTTTGTTTTCACAATGTATCAATAAATATCAATCCCAATGACAGAGCAGCAAGTAGTTATTACGAATCAGAATGTGTCATTACTGAGATACTTTTTAGTTAACCACAGTATCTTTTTTCTTACCAGTAGGAAGAAAATTTCCTATCACTTTCTGCTTTAGGGGGAAAAAATCTAAACTAAATTCAATAAAGGTGAAAATCTGATGGTGTATGCTTATCTTATGGGAAAAGATGAAGGCAAATGAAATTCTAAAGAAGGACTGTTCAGCATTCTGATAGAACAGGCTAAGAATCTATACACCTGGGTATATTTAATTGTGCTTGTAGCAGAAATAACACTCTCCCCTCATCTAAAAGAGACTACCGTTAATGGAAAGGTCTCTCTCCAGATGTTTCATATGAAGATCAGACAATTTCTCTGCTTTTACAGTCAATTTGGCTTTTCTCTTCTAAAATACAGCTTCCCAATCTAACATCCAACTTGTTACTAAATCTGTGAGCCAACTGAGGGAAAGGAGATCATTCCATATACTAGACATCTATTACACAAATAAATCATGGAGACAGAAATCCCTCCAAAACTAAGATCAACCAAAAGGACTGGATGCATTTTTCAGTCCCATTACATATGTTCTTGGAAAGAAACAAAATGTATTAATAGAGAAATAAGTTCTGTCTCCTCTGGTTAATGCCATACCCTGCCACACTACTGGTCTCTGAAAAATCTCATCTACAGAAAACAAATCTCAGCATTTCTTACCTCTTTAGCAATCGCTTCTAACTCACAGGCTGTGTTTGGAGAGGACTAGAGGAAAGGAGAGGAAGGGGCTAGGGTTTCTGAAGCATCAGATACTTGTATTTTCACTTCATTTCCATCTCTGACGGCACATCCACGGTTACTATCTTGCCCTGAAGTGACCAGAATGAGTTTAACAAAAGGTACACGTGATTTTTAAATGAGCCCTGAGTTAACATTTCATTGCAAAAGAATAAAGAAACTGCACGGAGAAGCATAAGTAGCAGGTCTGAGATTGCTAGTTTTTCAAAGGCCTGTGTGTAAGGTTATTCCTTCACTGGCATCTGGGAACTTGGAGCTGGAAGGTTTCCCACCACCCTAAGTGACAAGAGTGGCTCCCTGTTCCTAAACCACGTATGCAAATAATTTGTCTTATGCTGAATACACGCTTCCCTTCTAAGAGTCTGGAAATGTAACATACACCAGGCAGAGGGTGCCTATGTGACCAGTTTCCAACACAAACCTACTTCAAAGATCTAACGAGCTTCCCTGGTAGACAACATTTCACAGGTGCTGTCACATCCCGCTAGAGGAATCAAGTCTGCCCTAAGTGACTGCACTGGGAGAGGACTCTCGGAAGCTTATGCCCAGTTTCCTCCAGACTCTCCTATGCGCTATTCTCTTCATTGATTTTGCTGTGTATCCTTTCCCTACAGGAAATCACAGCTATGAGTATGACAAAATGCTGAGTCCTCCTAAAGAGCCACTGACCTGGGGGTGGTCTTAGAAATCCCTGACACAGAAATGTTAATAAGAATGTCAACGCTTTAATCATAAGTTGCCAAAATGGACAGATTTGGAAGAAATGGAAATACTCCAAATTACTCTGATTCACTCCTTAGCAAGAGTAACTGAAAGAAAACAAACTAGACACACAAAAAAAGCCCAAGAAGAAAGGAGAAGCGAAATCTCCTTACAGCATTAAAACTTTTCAAAATATAAGCATGAAAAGGCAGGCAGCTCAACTTAAAAAACAGTAAATGGATGGGTCTGCAAAGGGAGTAGGAAGGAAATGAGATGAGAAATGGTCAATTAAATCAGTGGTAATCTATGGGCCAGGCTTAACTATGAGCGGCATCTGCCCATCCAGAAACATTCAAGAGGAACCAGAAACCCAAAAGCCAGGAAGGAAATAACTCAACTTGAGGGGACAGGTGGTGCTCTGGCAGCAAAAGCTGGGCCAGCCTGGTGTTGGACATCCTGAAAGACCTTTCAATGCTATCAGCGAACACAGAGACCATGGAGGCCTTTATCCTTCCCATGGGTTTCTACCATCTCTCTAATCAAAGTATGTCTCTAGAGTTCTCGCAGGGTTGGATGGCCAAAATAACATTCTGTAATTTGGGGATTCACCTTTATCCCATGGGAAGTGCAAGAGAGAGGGGAGAGAAGAATACAGCAATTAGCAGGTTCTCATCATTTCTAGCAACTTTTTATTATCTATAGTCAGTATGAACACTGACTCTCAGATTTCATAAATGCAAATTTCTGCAGCACCCTGTTTTTCACTATAATTGCACCTAGAGAAATTTAGTCAATTTAACAAGCTAAGAAGTAGCTCACCACCATGTCAAGCACCAGTCCCCCCTCATTTGACGTCTCTTGTTTTACTGCCACATTCTCTGTTAGGCTCCGGTGAGATTATATCCATCAAAGTGCTTTGCAAATGTTAAATAAATACTAAATAAGTGGGGTTGAACATTATACCTCCTCTCTTGAGATCTTCTCTAATCTTTCCTGACTTTTCTTGATCTAAAGAGTTTATTTTATTGACTGGTCTGTTTATTTATTGATTTATTGATTTCACCCTGACATTGTTTATAGACCTCAGTTCATAATCATTTTCAGACCTCTGGACCTAGTAGCACCACTAAAACATTCTCAGCCTTCATTATGTATTCCTACATCCACTCTTTCTGTTTTTTTACACTTAGTTTTCTTTGGTTACTTTCTAAAAAAAAAATTAGTGCTACAAATATGTAGAGAAAATTATATAAGACACAGGTACTGGTATAATAAAAACTTAACTGCAATTACACTCCCTGTGTGCTTTTTTCTGATGACTTTCCCATCATGCCCTGCCAGAAGTAATCACTATTCTAAAATTATATTATATACAGTTATCTTGTGAGATGCTATTCAGGGATATACAATATAGCACTATTTTTCATAATTACAAATTTCATTTATTGCAAGCTTTACAAGTGGTATATTGCTGTCCTGCTTTTATTTTTTTTACAGTAATGCATATTTATTTTATCATGTCAAACAATTCAGAGGTACCTGAGGGAAACAATAATCTTCCTCTGTCTTATTTTAAAATTTTTAAGATATTTTATACAATTTTTAAAGGTTGCTTTCCATTTATGGTTACTACAAAATATTGGCTATATTCCCCGTGTTATACAATGCATCCTTGAGCCATGCTTTTAAATCAACATTTCCCTCGAGAATTTTATCCACAGTGATAAATGTAGCTTTATTAACCTCATTTTAAGTTTTATCTATTTCCATTGTCAGAAGATGCTACAATTTAACTTCCCTGTAGATGGACACTTAAGATGCTTACCATAGTCCACAACCACAGAGTTACATAAAGCTTTAAAGCAGATTCTTAGATGTGTCTTCTGATGCAGAAGTCAATTTCTCCCAGAGTTTTCAATCAGCCATAGACTGCCCCACTAGAAGTGATCAGAAAGGTCTGAAAAATGTGTGGATGTTTGACTGACCATGGTAGGGGGCATAACCCACATACAGCAGGTGTGAATGAGGAATATGAATGATACCCCAGAAGAGAGACTTGCCCTGCCCAAATTACCGGGAAGGTCCCACTGAGAAACACCGTATCTCAGAGCTGAACTGCTGGTTTGTAGACCATGCGGATCCTAAACGTGACTCACGAGGTACCGCCATATGGTTCTTCAAAGTAGGTATGTTAATTAATGCACCCAACATCAGCCAATAATTTCCTAATGTGCAACATCTTTGCCTGCACCTAGTACTGCAAGACTTTTTAACATTTGCCAATCTGAAATTGTGAAAGGGGATCCATTATTCTCTTAGGATGATAGCTTTGGAGTTTTTTCTTATTTATTTGAAATGGTACTTTCAACATTCTAATAATAATGCATTCTTAGTGCTTCTGTTGCAAATCTTTTACCCAATACCTAGCCTTTAAAAAAAGAACAACTTGGTATTAAGGTACCAAGATTCACACGTATAAAAAAAAAAATGGGTGAGCTGAATTTATAAATATTTTTCTTTGCAGGTTGTGTTTTTCTGTGTGGCATGTATCTGGAGGGTATGGTTTAAAAACCTTCAAGGTCACACATTCATTCTCATATATATTTCTCAGAAAAGGTCTAAAGTTTTGCTTTTCACAATCTTTATCCTGAATTGTTTGCTTATGGTTTGAGGTAGGGATGATATTTTATTTTTTATCTATATGGATAATCAAACTTTAAAGAATCTTTTATTGATAAGACCTACCCTAATTGCCAATGACCTACAAGTCCATCTCTATCAGGTACATACTTTCTATACATAAGGTTTCTACCTGCTTATCTATACCTGTGCCAATATCACACAATAATTAATTCCTATAGGTTTGTAGTAAGTCTTACCTAGTTGGGTAAGACCCCCACCTTGTTGTGGTCCTTCAGATCAATTTCCTTTTTTCTTTGTTCTTTCATGTAAATTTTAGAATCCATTTGTCTAATATCCCCACCCCCAAATAGAAGTAATGGAGATTCTGATTGGCAATTGTTTTACAAGTTCATGATACCGTTCTCTTCCTAACCATGAATATGGTTACTTTCCACATAATTTTTTTTGTAATAGATTTTAATTCTTCGAGCAATTTTAGGTATACAGAGCAACTGCAGAAGTACAGAGTTCCCTCATATCTCCTTCTCCCTACACACAACATCCCCAATTATTAAGAGCTAGCATTAATGTGGTTACAATAGACAAACCATTATTGATACACTATTATTAACTAAAGTCCATAATTTACCTTAGTATTCACTTTTGTGCTGCACAGTCCTGTAAGTCTGGATAAATGTATAACGTCATGTGTCTACCACCACAGTACTATACAGAATCATCTCACGGTTCCCAAAACCCCCTGTGCTCCACGTACCCATTCCTCCCTCCCCTCCTGCACCCTGGCAATCATTGATCTTTTCTCTATCCCTAGTTCTGCCTTTTCTAGAATGTCATATAGTTGGATACACTTTACGTTGTCTTCTCAGATTGGCTTCTTTCACTTAGTAATATACATTGAAGTTTCCCCCATGCCTTTTTGTGGCTTGATAGCTTATTTATTTTTATTGCTGGATAATATTCTGTTGTGCAGATATACCACAGTTTGTTTTATCCACTCAACTATTAAAGGACATCTCAGTTGCTTCCAATTTTTGGCAATTATAGCTGTAAATATCTGTGTGAGGTTTCTGCATAGACATATGTTTTCAACTCATTTAGGTAAATATCATGGAGCAAGATCGCTGAATCATGTGGTATCTATACAACTTTAAACAGTCTTTAATAATCATCAGGTATATTGTTTAAACTTTCAGAATAAGCATCTTGCCCATATTTTGCTAAATCAATTCCTAGGTAACTTATAGTTTTGAAGTCACTGACATTTTTATCATATTTTCATTGTGAGTTGTACATGGAAAATTAAATCAATTGTTTTTATATTGTTATACGTGGACTCTAATTCCAAGTATCTTGTTGAGGTCATTTATTAACTAATAATTTGTCTGTAAATTACAATTAACTCTGGTTTTCAATGTAAGCCACTGAATTAGTTTCAAATGATGAAAATTTTGAGTCATCTTTTCTAAAATAACTATTTTTTACTTCCCACACTGACCAGGGTTTCCAATTCAATATGTAATAGTACACTGGTAATATGCTCTACTATTTTCTTGATCAGTCTTACAAGTCTTTGTTTTTTAATCTTTCTAGAACTAACTTTTCCTTTGTTGATTTATTGATTTCTGTTCTTTATTTTACTCTTTCCTTCCTGCTATACCCTCTGGGTGTAAGTTTCTTTTCTTCATTTAAATTCTTGGCATGGAAAACTAGATACTGATTTTCAGACTGTACCCTTCTCATTTATGCATTTGTTATAAAGTTGCCTTTAAACACTGAGTTAGCTGGATCCCACAAGTACTATGTCCAATTATCACTGCCATTTAATTCAAAATACTTCTTAATTTCTATCTTCAGTTCTTCTATGATACATAGGTTTTTCTAGAGGCACAGCGCTTAATTTCTTTTAAAAATGAGACTGTCTAGTTATCTTTATGTTTTTGACTTCTAAGCTTAATTCCTAATGATTAGGTCCAGAAAGAAAAATCCTGATGTCTTCATTCCTCTACAATTAAAGGCTTTCTTTAAGGCTCAGCTTACAGTCAATTCTGCAGTTCTGAGTTCTATATATATACCAATTAGTTGAAGCTGTTTGTGTTGTTTAGACCTGTCTTCTGATTCTTTTGTCTTCTTGTTCTATTAACAGAGAAAAGAGGGCAGGTCTTGAGAAACTGTAATGACGTTGAGTTGACAGGACACAATAAAGGGGGTGAGAAAGAGGGGATGTTGGGATTAAGTCCAGCCCAATTAAAGAGTACCAGGGCCATTCACTCAAAAGTCCAGATTTTGAAGGGAAATCCTGAGCTCAGTATTGGCTTCTTTGTGTTTGAGAAGTTCAGCTGGAGAAGCCAAGTTGCCATCTGGGCACAGGATTGTGGAGCTAAGAGAGAGGTCAGGTCTAGAGATAGATTTTGGAGACTGACATTCAGATAATAATTGGGAGCATAGGGATGGATAAGATTGACAAGAAGAGTACAAACTGGAAAAATGGGATGAGCCTTAAGCAACTCCAGCACTCAGTCTAGCACAGCAGGATAAGCTTGCAAAGGAGACTAAAAAGACATAGCCAGAGAGGGAAACAAATAGTGTGGTGTTAGCTTATAACAAATAGAAGTCGAAACAGAGAAGACAAAGGAAGAATGTGTTATAGAGGAAGTGGTTAACAGAATCAAGTGCTGCTTGCAGACTAGTTAACATCAGTCCTGAAAACATCCATGTGGTGCAAGACAGATTACCGGTAATCTTGGTATGACATGTGGTGGTGGCGTGAGGGGGAAAGTTCACAAGGAAGTGGGAAAGGAAGAAATGGAGGCAACAGATTAACTGACCTTTAAAAAACTAGGCTGAAGGAGGAGAGGGGTATAGGTGAAGTTGAAAGACTTGATCATCCTTAGAGGTAAGGTGATGTAATACTCATGCTAAAGGTACATGTTTCTTTGGCTACAGCACTCAGACTGAATAGCTCCCCACCACTTGCCAAGACACATACACACACACACACACACACACACACACACACACACACACACACTCTTTCTTGATTCCCTTATCAGAATATTTATTATCTGCCATGCGACTGTAGACCCGTTTTGAAAATCAAGCACTATCCAACAAATAATTTCATGAGTCTTAACAATGCACACTGGGTATAAGAGAAGGTAATTCATGTTTCTACATAATTGAGTTTAATGGCCCCATATGAAACCATGCACACAGATCTAACCAGGATCTACATTAGAAAACAAACGCCAAACCTCAAATGTCCTGTCTAACATTATTATTACATGTAAACATTTTCTTGTCTAAAAATTACCCGCAGAAACAGTATACCTAAAGTATCTTTAGGACTTCACTAGCAGAGGGATAGTATGGGGGAGATGTTAATTGCCAGTAAAAATATTAACCCACCTGCATATTGCAGAAGCTATTTTAGGACATAAAAATATGGAAGGTTAGCCTAAATCAAACTATAATTTAGAACCAAGGAAAGCGTATAAGTATCTTCCTAAACCATTTCTGATATGAAACAGAGCCTGTTTAGCAATTTGTGTTTATCTGTCAGTCACCAAATCAACACAAATTTTTCAGAATACAAAGCAAAACCTAACAGAGAAATGGATGGACCTATCAACTGCAAGAAGGAAATTTTACATGCAAATACCTATCTTTTAAATAAGTATCTCACATAGTTTATCATTCCCCTAATCCATAATGCCAGTGGGTTTTTTAAAATAACGTAACCCTTAGAAGCATATCCCAAGTCCACGCCTATATCAACAGAAGCAGCAAATGTCTATCATCTATCCAAAGAACAATTACACCTCTTCCAAGCAGATAAGAAAACTCAATCATTCTAATGTGCTATGGATAATATTATTGATGACCTCTATAGAGATTTGCAACCAATTTCAAAACACATACTCAAAGATAATCATATCATTATACCGTTAAAGCAGTCTCTTATAAAAATAAAAGTATCATGCTTTCCTCAATTAAAAGTGAAGGAAGAATCACAGAGCTGAGTGAGTAGAGAGTAGAGAAATTCGATTCTTAGACAACCTGGTGTCTGCTATCTCTTACAATGTTTCTCAAAATTGTTTAGATGGAGATTTTCCCATAAATGATTAATTCCATCATCTGGATTAGAATGTATAGAAAGTATAACTTTATTACACACACACACAGCATATGTACACAAGCCAATCATAACTTCTCCTTTTCCTTTGCTATTTTTAATAAGTCATTCATTCAATAAACGTTTATTGGCATCTACATACTAGGGACTATTACATTGGGGATGCATCAGTGAACAAAAAAGAGTCCTTGCTTTCATGAAAAATATGTTCTAGGGACTTCCCTGGCAATCCAGTGGTTAAGACTTCGCCTTCCAATGCAGGGGGTGAGGGTTCGATCCCTGGCCAGGAGTTAAGATCCCACATGCCTCGCAGCCAAAACACCAAAACATACAACAGAAGCAATACTGAAACAAATTCAATAAAGACTTTTAAAAAAAATGGTCCACATCAGACAAAAAAACTTTGAAAAAAAATGCATGTTCTACTTGAAAGAGACAAACAGTGAGCAAAAAAATATTTAATATGTTGGGTGATGCAAAGGGAAAGAACAAGAGCTGAGGGGACAGGGTGGCTGCTGAGAGCCAGGCTACTGTTTTCACCTTATTCAGGAAAGCCTCCCTCAGATAAAAAGAGCAGAGAACAAAAGGAAGGAAGGGAGGGAGGAGCGCCAAGTGGATGCATGTAGAGGAAGAGCCTTCCACAAAGAAGCAAGAACAAGTGCAGCAGGTCCAGAGAGGGGCAGATCTCTTGGGGAGATAGAGAAACAGCAAGCAGGCCAGCAGGTCCCTGGAGCAGAGGCAGGAAAGGGAACTGCAGATGAGTTCAGAAGGGAGTAGGCTGGACCAGGCGAGTCCTTATAGGTCACTACCAGCATCCTGGGTTTCACACCGAGTAGGCTGGAAAGCCACTTGAGCCAACGATGCTTTGCTGGTTCCTATTACATATCTGGTCCTGTATTCACGGCTTTACTTCCACCATCAGCAATGCTCACAATGATCTTATACAACATGCATGTTTACTCCAACTTTACAGGAACATGCAACTTGTGCAGGCCCACAGTGCTGGGAATTAAAACCCAGGCTGATCAGGTTCAGCACTGCTCACAGCAGGGGGTGGGGGAGAGGGAGGCAGGAGGTATTACTAGCATTTGGAGCAGGACAGTTCTTCATTGTATGGGACTGTGCTATGCACAGTAGGATAGCAGTTATCAATGCCAGCCCTCACCTTCAAATGCCAGCAATGTCCCCCTGTCTTTGTGACAATCAGAAACGTCATCCATATTTTCAAAGGCCCCCAACAGGCACCCCACCCCCACTAGCTGGAACCACTAGTACAGTCCCTGCCCACCCTCCCTTGTTTTATCCTGCTAGCAGAAAGCTGGCGACTGGAACAAAATTTGTAAGAAAGATGGAAGGAGGAGTGAAACACTTCAACGTTGAACCATTTTCTCCGTTGAAACAATCGGTTTGCGGTATCCCCTGCTCTTATTTAAAACTCTGAAACAACACTGTTAAGCATCAGAGCTGGAATGCAATTGTCAGAAAAGAGAATAACGTAATATTCTTCAGAACACTGAGAGTTAAGCCTTCAAGCCCCTGGAATCATAAAAATTTGCTTGTGGACTTGGGAATACAGTACGCTCTTTGGAAAACACTCAGGTGAGATCTTCAGAACTATATACATGAAAATGTGCTTAGAGGAAAAATTAACATGAAAGACTAGGAAACTGACCACAGCAACGCATAACCATACACACGTGAGCCTGATAAATTCAAATCTTATAAAAGCTGCTTTATCCACATGAGAGTACTTACATGAGAAACACCCAAAATACTGTGACATCTGTTTTCGGTAAGTCTTTATAAAGCAGTCACTGAAAAGATATGACTTGAGACAAAGTTACAGGGATAAACCTTATTATTCTCTAAGCCATTAATTATGCTTCCAACTGAATCTGATGAGAGCTTAAAACTGGCAGAACTTGAAACCAAGCCCAAATCTTTATAATGTAATCACTGAAATGATATGACCCAAGATAACCAACGTTGTGGGGATAAATCAATATTATCTAAAAACATTAATTACTTTTACAACTGAATTTGAAGAGAGCTTGAAAACGGGCAGAATGTGAAACCAAGCCCAACAGAGCCTAATCGCTTCAACAGGAGGCATTTCAGTGACCACTTCAGAAGTGACAAACTAAATGAAGAACACAGAGCACTGTAGCTAATTTAATAAGCAATTAAAAAGTCCTTGGGACTTCCCTGCTGGTCCAGTGGTTAAGAATCTGCACTTCCACTGCAGGGGGCCCGAGTTCCATCCCTGGTCAGAGAACTAAGATCCCACATGCCGCTCGGCCAAGATCCTTATACTAATAGCTTAAACAATAATATCAGTGACAGGGTTCTGCCAATTTATCCCCAATTCAGAACTGAAAATCTGGCAAATATGTTTCTCTTAAGCCCTAAAAAATCTACCAAGAACATCTTATATACCAAAAGGTTATAAATTAGAGTCCTTTTTAAATAATATCTTTTTTTCAAGACTGACTCTACTCTCTCTTACCCCTTCAACTCAATCAACATAGAATGTTACCTGCGTGCCTACTGGTTCTTATCAGAGCGACATAAAACCTGCCCACGAGGAGTTCATGATCTAACGGTTAGAGTTTAGCAGGGAGCCAAGCAGTGTGTAGTATATACTACGAATATGCAGAAGCAGAACTGGGACAGTATATCATGAGGTGTTAATCCTACAGTGTATACAAACCAAGCCAGTGAAGGGGAAAAGCAAGATGGAAAACTTCCTGGGGAGAAAGAGAAGTGATAACAAAGTAAAGAATTAAAAAGAGAAAAATGAATGTAAGACCATGCCCATACCATTATACGCAAAACTAAACCACCTATCTTCTAGAAGGACCACAAACAAACATACAAGCAAATGCAAAATCCGGACAACACAAAGTGCTGGCGAGGATGCTTAGCAACCGGAGCTCTCCTGTGCTGCTGACAGGAATGCAAAGGGGTATGAACACTAGGAAAACAGTCTGATCATTTCCGACACTATTACACATACATTTACCATATGACCCAACAATCCCGCTTATAGGTATTCATTCAGCAAAGATGAAACAGATGTCCATACGATGACCGCTACATGAGTTTATGGAAATTGTATTCAAAATCATCAAAAACGTAACACAACCCACCCCTCCGTGAGCTAGCGAATGGACTTTAAAGATATGGTACATCCAGAAAATGGAACACTACTCAGCAACAGAAAGGAATGAACTTCTAATATCCAAAACAACATGGATCTCAACATAAAAGCACTGCGTTACATGAAAGAGGCCAAACACAAAAGGCTGTATACTGTATGATACCACCTTCTACGAAATTCTGGAAAAGGGAAAACTATATGGATAGAAATAAGATCAATGGTGGCTGGGGAAAAGGGGAGGATTAACTACAAAAGAGGACAAGGGAACTTTAGGGGGTGACAAGAAACAGTCTATATCACGATCGTGGTGGTGGTTGCATGACTATTTCTCTTACACTCGGACAACGATTTACCTCCAAAGGGTAAACTTTAGTCTGTTATATTACACCTCAATAAAACTGATCATTAAAAAAAAAAAAAAAAACTGAACAAACTGGATTTTAACCAAGCTACAAGGCAGTTCTTCAAAACAAACTGAAATGATGCAATTCACCCGAGTACTTCCTGGTCCTTGACAGTGCTGCCACTGTGGAGAGACATATGTCACAACATCACCCTTCCAATCTTACAAATCCCTCAAACACCACCAGCAGCCCCTTTTGGACTGTATTTCAAGAATGCCTTACATTGTTCTAAATGAGGTATTACATTTACCTATTTCATTTTCTGATTTATTCAATAGCTTTCATTCGTTCCCTTTTATAAGTTAATACTGGTAAGGTGGATCTGACCCAAAAGGCAGATGCCAGAAGAAAGTGTCTGATCTTTCCATGAAACGTATCTCTTATTGGCCCCATGTCTCCCTAGCTCTCATCTCCTCCTCCTCCGTTCCTCACATTCCACGTACCTGCAGGCACCGGTCTCCAAAGCTGAGTGTCTGTGTCTCAGTGTGGGCAGGAATTAAATAACAGGACTTCTATGTGTATTTATCTTTATTTTTAAATTGAGAAGGATTAACCATTGCTAAAATTTAATATACAGGTTGATTCACTCGCTCACCAATATTTACTGAGCCTAGAATTTGTGCCAAGAACAGGTCAAAGTGCTGGCAATGACACAGTGAACCAAGCAAAGTCCCTGAACTTAAGGAGTGTGTAACCTGGAGGAGACAGATAAGAAACTATAGTAATAATACAAACGAACCAAAAAGTATATGCATGCAATTCCCCTAGTGAAGGTGCTAATAAAGCCAGGACAGGGAAGAGAACGTGGTCCCCACACCTAATCCATATATCAGCCAATCACAAGTGATCTTCAGCTGCTCTGAGGGAAAAAATGGAACTTTCACAAAACAGAGAGCACAGGCTCTTGGTGGCGGGGGGTGGGGGGGTGGGGGGGCTGTGTGTGTCTGTGTGTCTATGTGTCTGTGTGTACATGTACGTATACACCCAAACACCGGGCTAAATTTAAAGATGTTATCAAGTTTTACTGAAAAAGATTCTTGCCAAGAAACTGATAATTAAGCACAGGCAGAAGTAATAAAGAGTGATAATTATACTCCTAAAATGAGCTTTCTTTTTAATCAAGTGATGCAAAATGTTAAGGATTCCATGTTTAATCACGCTGCTCTTAGTAACAATGAGTATTCAGTTCCCAATAAATCGGATGAGAGCAAAAGGGTTTTTATATTTACAATAGGTTTTAAGATGTTTATATACTGCTAATTCCATCTCCATCTCATCCTTCCTTTTTTAAACTTCTTCATGAAGGCATATTTTACATAACAGAAAAGTCACCCATTAAGTGCAAAACTGAATGAATGATATTTAGTGAAGTTTCCGAGTTATGCAACTATCTCCACAATCTCCTTTGAGAGCAGTCATGCTTCCTTTTCTACCTCTTTATATATATATGGATATATGGATACATACATATATATATATAAATTTATTTATTTACTTTTAGCTGCACTGGGTCTTCATTGCTGCGTGCAGGCTTTCTCTAGTTGCAGCAAGCAGGGGGCTACTCTTCTGTTACGGTACACTAGCTTCTCACTGCGGTGGCTTCTCTTGTTGTGGAACACAGGCTCTCGGTGCATGGGCTTCAGTGTTGTGGCACAGGGGCTCAACAGTTGTGGCTCGCAGGCTGTAGAGCACAGGCTCAATGGTTGTGGCACACAGGCTTAGCTGCTCTCCAACACATGGGATCTTCCCAAACTAGGGATCGAACCTGTGTCCCCTGCATTGGTAGGCGGATTCTTAACCACTGTGCCACCAGGGAAGTCCACTTTTCAACCTCTTTTTAATGCAAATTATAATGTATAAATTACATGAGTTTTGAACTACGTATATGCAATCTACAGGTAAACAAATGCATACACAGGGGTATGTGTTTTTAAACATTTAATACTCAAGGGGCATGGACCAAAAGCATAGAGTATATGGCGTTAGGGCCTCAGCCACTGTGTCCCCCAAGTCCATGTGGCCCTATACACAAGCCACCTGGGACTCCGTCCCTTTATCTGCCTCTATGCCTTCACCATCTTTACAGAACACTCAATGCCTTTTTCTGCACTAGAGTTGCATGTCTGTGACCCACGATAAAATCAGGGGAAGAGCAAACACAGGGCTCTTGCAGAGACGAGGGTTCTGGCAACCACATCATCGGAAGCAGGGCGCCTGCAGCAGAGTTAGCATCTCCAGGCTAGACTCGGAGATCTGAAATTAATGAGATAACACCCAGCCTCTAAGACTGGAAGGTGAAAGAGAGACACAGGTACACACAAACGTATTACAAATTGGTATAACTGGCATCTGAATACGATCCTATGAAGAACCAAAAAAGAAATTACTCAGTTCCAGAAATACGCATGGGCTTCCTGAACAATTGCTTTTATGTAAAAGATAATGAGAATCAGGACTTCCTTTTTGGGAACTGGTAAGAATGCAGGGCCAAATTGAGAGTTTCTCTCTCCTTAACCCAATAGTTCATTCTAGCATCACCTCTGCTTTACCATTTCACACTTCGGTACCTTTTACCTTGATTCTTTTCCTTAAATTTTTTTTTGGGGGGGTTGTTTTTTTTGGTGGTGCATTATCAAATCCTTAAGAAAAATGAAAAGGCGGGTGGGGGTGGATAACTGAGTGGATTAACAGCTTACATGTGAGGTCTTAGATATCTGACACACCTTAAATACACATTCTCTCAACAATCACTAACCTAACCAGGTAGGCAAGGTTATCAGATCCATTTTATAGAGAAGAAAAGAATGTTCAAAGAAGCTGAGGGTAGTAAGTGACCAGGGCAGGCAGGTAGTAAGTGATAAAGCCAGAATCTGAACCCAGGACGTGGGAATCCACAGCCTACTTTCTTCATCACCACACTCCAATGTCCCCCAACTCAGAGACTAGGACAGGATGAGGAGGCTCACTGCAGGGCCACAGCGGGCCAAAGGCAACTCACTCGTGCAAGTGGAGGCAGGGACTGTGACCCAGAAGAGGTGAGGAACACCTAGCAGGTCTCAAGTGTTAGCATCCGGTAAAGAATCCAGCCCTTCCAGGTAAGAAAGCCTGGATCTACTCACTTCTACTAGATCCAGCTCTTGAGAAGGAACAGTTTGACAACTCAACTTGTCATTCAAGGCGTACATGTGGCCTCAACATTACTTCATTCTAACTCCAGGGGAGCTTCATGATTTATGAATTCCATATTTGTGACTTCGCCTACTCACTAAAATGTATTTGTAACCCCAGCAGCACTTTCCAGGTCCACCCATCAACAGGCACAGGGTGACAAAAAATTGGAGGGGCCCAATGCACACGCTCCCAGTTGAGGTCGAACAAGGTGAGGGTCTCCCTTCCTGTCTCAGATCTCACACCGTAAACTAGTAACTTTTTGAGGTCTACTGCGTGCCACTTTTTCACATTTTTTGCTTTTTCTTGGCGATCCTGCTGCCTGTAATGGCCCCAGACATGGTGCTGCAGTGCTGTCTAGTGTCCCTAAGCCCAAGAAAGCTGTGCTGTGCCTTGTGGAGAAAATACCTATGTTAGATAAGTCTCGTCCAGCATGAGTTACAGAGCTGTTCGTTTTGAGTTCAGTGTTAATGAGTCAATAATATATATATTAAATAATGTGTCTTTAAACAGAAACGCATGTAAAACAAGGTTACGTATTAAGAGGCTGACAAAATGTGACCAGAAGCTTGCAGGAACCTACTCCTGTATTTTCCTTATGAGTCATGACCCGTTATTCACTGGTGCAGTGATCACGGTGACTTTCTAAGAGAGAACTGCCGTGAAGAATGAGAATCAACTCTGTGTCTCTCTGGAGAGACATTCTGTCCAGGCTGTATTCAGCCAAAAGCCCAAGTGTATAATGTGTTCTGTCCTGCTTAATAAACAGGTTTATGGTCACAAAGATTTAAGTCAAGGGTCTGCTTTGTACTATTAAAAAGTAATCATCTTTTTGTCCATAGAGGAGTCATATGCCCAATTTATTTTGCAACTAAAGTAACAGAACACAAACCTTTTAAAATACACTTTAAGAAGCAATAAATATTTTAAATGCATATTAAATGGAACCTATAAACACTGCAGCTATAACTTACATAAATCTGGTAGTCACTGTTGAACTTCTTTTCACAATTAAAGTTAAAATTCAGAGCGAGTTTATAGACCGTTGATCTTGACAAATGATGCTAGGCCAATATGTTTCCAGCAATGTCCTAGCCATCTCCCAAAAGACACAGTTCATATTATAAATTGCTATAAGACAGACTAGGGAATACAATAACTAAAACACATACACACTGCACAAATTAAAACCACAACCTTCAAACAATTCTTTCCAAAGGAAGCTCAGCTAGCAAACACTACATATATTAAAGGGCACCACGAAATAACGTAATGATAACTGCATATTAAGAATATTATAAAGTTTCACATCCTGGTACTTAATAACACTAAAATAGTTTATGTGACTTTAACCAGAAATTCTTTAAGCATAATTTATTTTTTATCTTTTAAAATAAGCTAAATTACTCTGAATAAAAGAATATACATTGCTTGAATAAAATGTATAATGATAATAATTAGAGGGGAAAAATATACATCAACTTTTTAACTTCCCAAAAGTAATGAAATATCTGTCTAATCAGATTGACATGTACAAGAAATTATGTTTTTCAAACGTCTGAAATAAATATTGTTTCCTATTCAACAAAGTTGCATAACCTCATAGAGACCACAGTCTTAACGGGATGTTTCTTCCAAACTTATGCATAATGGGAAACACGTGTATCACTAGTTTTAAACTATGGCATGAATCCATTCCAAAAAGACTTAAATACCAGTCAAGCAGGAATTTTATTTAGCAGCCTAGTATACAGTTAAAAAAAAACTATTCCTTTTACTAACATGATCTAACTTAGACTATCTACATCCATGAACAGAGATACTTTTTGGAATATCAAAAGAATCAACTTCACACGCCAGGACTGCATAAGACTGGATCTCAGTTGCAAGTATCTCGTGGTGGGGTAGAGGGGAATAAACAACAGTTACTGAGCACGTACTGTGTTCCAGGGACTCCGTACATGTCACAAGCTTAACTTACATGATATTCATAAAAATCCTGCAGGGATTACGAGTAATCATTACAATCTCTATTTTTTTGATTAACTTTCCCTGAGTCTAGTTTTGCTTCTGGTGGCAGAATCGTCATTAAAACCCACAGCTGTCTAGCTCAGAGTCCACGTGCTTCGTGCTCTGCCAGGCCAGTTCACCAGTCAAGTAATAAAGCAGTCGACTAAATTAACAGTTTGGAATGAAATACAGGGTTTTGTCTGAGTCTCTGCCTCTTTTCCCAAGCCTCTCTCCTCTGCAACCTCTCTTCTACCCTCCCCCAACCCGCCTCCAGCAATGCTCTTACCAAAGCAGAGAGAGAATCCCCTGTAATGGCTGTAATGGCTCCTGCACTGCCTGTAGGAAAAAGTTCAAAGTCCTTCATGTGGCATTTGAAACCCCACTGTGTATCTGGCTACAACCTATACGCCCAGCCATTCTACCTGTGGTGAGAGATGAGAGAAGATGAGGGGCCAGAAAGAAAAGAAGGACTAGAATGGTCCTTCTAAAAGCACACTGGCCTGTCAAGAGGGCCTCCACCCTACGATCTAGAGACGAAGAGATGATGCCAACAGCTGAACGGCAGGAACGCTGAGTGGGCCTTGTCTCAGTGGGTAGCCTGCAGCCTTGGGATGCAATAACAGAGAGATGGTGGAGCATTCTCGAACTGAATACACCACAGTGGAGGAAGCCCCATTGGATTCCGAGTGGGAGGGGAATTTGCATAGACTTATCATCTCCACTGAGATGCTCTGTGACCAGAATCCCCAGGCAAGGTCCAGCAAGGTTCCGCAGGTAGAGAAAACAGAGATGATGAGGGTGGAAGCTGGGCTGACATCAGAACAGTGTTAGAGGCATTTATTCCTGAGATAAGGCAAAGGATCTAGCTGGTAACTAGCAAAAGGGGGACCGAGGGGTCGAGAAAGATAAAGAACAATGAGGTCAGAGGTTCCTCAGCAAGTGTACGGGATCTGGAAAGGGCAATTATCTGGCAGTGAGGAGGCTATTACAGGTTAGACTAGTCATCTAGTGTTCCATCCTATCATCGCAAGGCAAAAAATGACCATGTTGGCATAATAACAAAATCAGGGCAGGTATACTCTTTTCCATGGCAGAGATCTGAGTAAGACTTTTCAAGTAATCAAGACCCTGAAAATGCAAGTATCCTTACAAAATGGTCTTACAGCAAGAACCTAAACAACCGGGTGATTCCGGCTTCAAAGAAGCAATAGCAGCACATTTCCACATTTCTGATATGAAAATCTTGGGCCAGTCTCGGAATCCAGAACTTAAAATGTTAGAAACTGTTGTGTATTACGTAACAATCTAAATGGTATTTGAGTCAACATCCCACAATCAAACATAAGATTCACACTGCATGAGACACAGACCAAATAGCTTCCTAAGAGTTCAGGTCAGAATCTGCCACCAAATAAATTTTTTTAAAAACTTTCTATTTTCCCCGAAAAATCTTTCTGCTTTCAAGAGACTGATGAAGCAGCAGTAACAGCTGCAGGAATAGAAGAGAAACAGAAATAGATGTGGAATGTGAGCTTCTGCATCCTGACCACCCCCCCCACACACACACACCAGGCGCTGTATGCATCATAACATGGTATGAAGAACAGAGGGTTCAGGGTCCATTCTGAACAGAATTCTGCTAAACTCAGGTGACTTTCAGGACCACTGGCAGATTTCTCTCCTTTCAGCCTCCCTGTGCAGAGTTTGAGCCTTTTTTCATGGTGCATTTTTATTGAGATCCTGCAAACCTAGGATGCACTCTAGGCTGGGGGAGGGAGGCCCCAGAATGCACTGGGCAGGTCCCACAGAGGGACCAGGACAGCCATAGGATGTGCACAGAAAACACCGGAACTTCCATTCAGACTGATCTAATGTGTCCTCTTCATTGCTATTTTTGTGTATGTTTAATAATGTATGTACTCTCAGTACCACGGCACAGGTACATAATTTATAACTAGATATGGGGTGTGCCTGCTCAAAAAGTGTCTGCTAATAGGAGGTATGATCAAAAGAGCATGGGGAGAACACATCTAGAGCCCCTGGACAATGAAATCCTTTAATCTGCTTATAAAAACAAAAACCAAAACAAACAAAAAACCCCTGCAATACTAAGAAAAGAATTTGTTCTTCCTCTTTAGGCAATGACTATTTTCAGAACTGTGTCTCTTCTTTCAGAAAAAATGTATCAGGTAACAACATAATACAAACCAGACAAGCTTAAATAGGCAACATGCTTGTTTTGAAAAAAAAAAAAAAAAAAAAAAATCCAAGTGTGATTTAAACAGGGTTTTCCGTTAGACACTGCTGCCACCTCTGCTAAAGGGTGTTTCTCTTAGGGAATTTTAATTTCAACAAATGATGTCATTTGTCTCAAGTTTACTCTAACATTTACAAACTAGCTATGCGCTGCTTCCTGTTGCTTCCTCCCACCCATTCATATAATTTGCATTTTCAAAAACAGACAGGGATGCCTTTCTCAGACGCAGGTGATGAGGCAGAGGTAGGGGAAAAAAAAAAAAGATTTGCATCTCCTTTGAGAGAGGAGTCACTCATTACTAGAGCAGAAATTCAAGCTCACAACATTAAAATCAATCCACTTACCATAAAGTGGGGTTAGAGAAATCTGGTTCACTGAAGCCTTGATTTAGCTGTGGCATCATGAATAACACACAGGGGTTAGAAACCCTCACAAGATTGAAGCACAATGAAAGGTCACTATGCCGAGTGGACTATAAGCATTCTTTAAATGGTGACATTTCCAAAACAAAACAAGTTTTCTTTGAAATGCTTTCAGTTCACTGCAGTGAACATGCAGCACGATTGCAGATACAATACATACAGGAGATATGGCTGAATTTGGTCTGATCTATCTTATACTCTGACAGTTCTTTCAAATGGACTCCCAGAAACAGCTTCTCAAGCCTGACTTGACCTCTGGTATATTCATCAATTCAGCGGCCAAATCAATCAGAGGGATCTGCTCTCTTGAAGTGGGGACACACATGCATGGTGGGGGCGGTGGAGCCATTTCACAGAAGAAGAGGGACCACAAGAACAGACATCTAAGTGACAGGAGGAGGAGGAACACTGATTCTTTGGGGAAGAGGATTCCAGACAGAGGGGAAAGTCCATGCAAAGCCCAAATCCAGAAGCAGGCTCCCTGCATCCTAGGAAGAGCAAAGAAGTCAAATACAGCCAGACCCGCAGGATCCAGTGGGCAGTAGGAAGAGATGACATCAGAGAAGAGGCTAGCCGGACAACGACTTCAGGTTTTATTTTAAGTGAGCTGGGAAGTCAATGCAGCAGGGAGGATGGGGAGAGGAAGGTCAGTCACAGGATGGATCTTGTCTGGTGTATATTTTAAGGACATCGGGTGCTGCGGAGACTCTATCTCACATAAGAGTCGGAAGAGTGAGATCAGCTTAAAGGATCAAAAGTTCTCTGGTTTACTATTCCCTTTTTCATTTAGAGCTTTCTGGTTATTCAGATTTCAACAAAGCACATCCATAAACCCTACACCACATCTTACATTGTCCACTGCCTAGTCCATCCACACAGGAAATGAGAACACGAGAGAGTTACACTTCCTCTCAAAAAGGTCCTTTACTTCACTGAGAATCACCCTCACAGACAAGACATCAATCCCTGAGCCGGTTGCCTTCCTGATATTCACTAGTGACATTATAATAGCCTGTCAATCTAAACAACGCCATGCAAATTTTTGCAAACTGGGACATTTCCTTTTTGTCCGAAAGGAGCCCCATATTTTGTAAGGGGAACAGCTTAAGGACAAAGTACAGTATATCATTAATAAAAGTTATTCCTTCAACAGATATTTGGGGCGGGTAGGGGGGTGTATTTTATTCCTATCGTATGTCCTGGACACTAGAATGTGACTGTGAAGAAAAGACAAAACTCGTCATGGGACATTTAAGAAAAGGCAAATCATCCCTGCTAAAACTCACACTGTGACATACTTGCAGAGAGAGAAGTCCAGCACCAAAGTCAACAGAAAACATGTTCCCCAAGAACATGCCAGAGCTGCCAACAGTGCATTAATCCCCTACTGCCCGGTGATTATTTCTTTCATACCAGCTCCCCCGACTTCACTTTCTTCTTCTCCTCATCTCCCGAACAAAGATTACTGGAAGAACAAACTGTCAAACTGCCCGGCTTCAGGACAGCACCCAGCGTGGAGGTGGCCCCAGCCTCCCCTGGTTCTTCCTTAAAACCACCCAGCAGGAGCCCAGAGACCTCCTCCAATCCCTCCTACCAAAACACCCCAGGATTCCTCACCGTGTACACTCTCCCTACTTGGAGGTCTTTATCTAAATGGAATTTATCTCTACTCAGGGAAAACAGGTACAAATAAAATAAACAATTATTAAAATATGTCAGATGGTGACAAGTGCTATGACAAAAACAAAACTGCTAAAAAAGAAATTAACAGTTAACTTTCTAGCCATTTATATCTAAATGGTTGCTAATACCAAAGATCTCAGTCCCATAGAAGAAAATCTCTCTACTTGCAACTAACAAATCTAAAGAGATCTTCTAATTCTGTTTCTCTCTTCCAGTCTCCAAAGTGCCTGGCTGACCAAACCTGACACTTAGCAGTCTTCTGTAAAGATATATTATTAGAAATCATTTCAGTCAACAGTCTTGACTAGCCTGATTGTTTCACCAGGAAATTTAGTGTATAGCTATGAGGTGAAAATGTTAGGGAATGCGCCCACCGTGTCCATGGAGAGAGGCTGAGGTGGCCGAGCTCCGGCCCGAGGCACCGGGACAGCGAGGATGTTGGCTTCGTTAGTCCGGGCCACCATCCGGGCTGTGGGCAAGAGGAAGCTGAAGGCCACCCGGGCTGCCCTCACCGTGACACCTTCAGCAGTAAACAAGATAAAACAACTTCTTAAAGATAAGCCTGAACACGCTGGTGTGAAAGGTGGTGTCCGAAGCAGGGGGTGTAATGGCCTTTCCTACACCCTCGAATATACAAAGACAAAAGGAGACTCTGATGAAGAAGTTGTTCTAGATGGAGTTAGAGTGTTCACCGAGAAGAAAGCACAGCTGACACTTTTAGGAACAGAAATGGACTATGTTGAAGACAAATCATCCAGTGAGTTTGTGTTCGATAACCCGAACATCAAAGGGACGTGTGGCTGTGGAGAAAGCTTTAATATTTGACTCCTCAGGACTGCTTGGGCTGTAGGCCCCGGGAGAGCTTTGGAAGCTCTAGGGCTTATTGAAGAAATCATGTGACTGTCACGTGCTTAAGGTTTGTGATGTATGGCTGCCTTACAAGAAAAATAAAGTGATGCATTTGAAAATGAAGCCAGTGTGTTAGATTCCAGAAGAATTGATACTTGTGTTCTTTATAGGGGACAGAAAATGAGAATCCATCACTCTCTTTGGGTCATCTTTCTGATCTGTAAATAAAAAATTTTTACCCTGCAAGTCAATTCTCCTTCCTGCATCCCTTCTGTTAGAACTAGTTTCATGAAAGTTGCCTTCCTGGGAGGATTTCAGAAAACATATTCCTAACAGGTGTGCACTGTAGATCTTTTGAAAGCCTTGAATGTACATCTCCCAGTAAGATTGATGGCTTTTAAAATTCAGAGTCTGGAAGTCTTGGCTGC